>NC_079170.1:9429062-9729062 GCF_947568905.1 Ostrea edulis | reverse complement strand
ACAGAACATCAAAAACGTTGGCCTTATATTTAAATATAACACGCCAGTCTATTATTGGAAACCGGTGTTCTCCATTTAGATTTCTGAGTCGGCCGTATCGTCAGCAAATGCGCTAAACCTCAAATTTACAACGAATCTGGTAATGTTATTCCGTAATTACCTTATTCGTAAAGCAAACCTTTGTCTAAACTTCTGCGTACAATTCATAGGTCGTAGGAAACTATTTCATCAGTATTTATATTCTAAGTATCCGACGTTTTCGTTTTTGCACCCGAACATTGCTGTTGGCTAATCTCCCAGCCAAGCAACTGAAATCTTCAACTGACAGCAATTGCAGTGCCCAACAAGACAGACAAAAGTTGTCGTAATCTTAATCAGCGGCATAATAGGAGGAAACTAGGGTTGCTAGAGAGAGTTAAAATTGATTGTAAACTTGTTTTCCCCCCACATATTTAGAAAATGTTAATTATATTTTTCTAATACAACTTTAATTGATCTTCTCATGCGTTTTATAGCTTGTGTAGTACATTTTAAACCCCCTTCAACATACACACAGATTAGCAACATTGTAATATTGATATTTACCTTTCTGATCACATTTTTAAAAATCATTTTCTATCATCCGTCTGTAAACCTATCACATTTTCATAATCTTATCCCAAAAGCGCTGGGCAAATTACAAAGCATCTTTGGGTGAGGAATCAAGTTTGTTCAAATATAGGGCCGTGTCCCCTTCAAAGGAGGAGAGGATCATGATATTGCAAAAGTAAAAGTAGGGTGGAGTAATGTCTTCTCAAGAAACACTTTCATTTCATATCATGTCCTTTGACCTTGACTTTTGACCTACTTTTAAGAAATCATAACCTATATATCCGGAATTATTTAAGGATGGGCTTAAAAATAAATTAAATGGTTCAGGAGGTATTAAATAGGTCAGATTTTTTAAAATTAAAAGTAGGTATACTTCCAGGTCAAAGTCATAAGGTCCAATACCAAAGTTTAACAAGGTCTTCCCATAAAGAATATGTCAACATTATATCACAGCCCTACATTAAATAGTTCAGGAAATATTGAATACGTCAATTTTTTAAAAAGTAGGTCAAATTCCATGGTGGGAGCATATTTCAACATTAAATTATGAAAGACCTTGCCAGGCATGTTTTGTACATATATTTCTTATGACAAGGTCTTTCATATTAAACCATGATATATGACCTTGTGACCTTGCTTTTATAAAAAAAAAAAGCAAGATGAAAGGTGAAGGTAACGAATAGTGATCAATCAGATCCTACTAGTCATATTGATGTTTAGGCAACTCTATAATGTGTGATCAATCAGATCCTATTAGTCATATTGATGTTTAGGCAACTCTATAATGTGTGATCAATCAGATCCTATTAGTCATATTGATGTTTAGGCAACTCTATAATGTGTGATCAATCAGATCCTATTAGTCATATTGATGTTTAGGCAACTCTATAATGTGTGATCAATCAGATCCTATTAGTCATATTGATGTTTAGGCAACTCTATAATGTGTGATCAATCAGATCCTATTAGTCATATTGATGTTTAGGCAACTCTATAATGTGAATTCATTTTCAGTTATGATGTGATCCTTTGGGGCTAGGTTGGAGACACAATAAAGGGTTCAAATTTTTCCATGGGAATAAAGATTGATAAAAAAATCTAAATAATCGCAACATTTGAACAACGGAAGGGTGAATGTAATCCAGGTGAGCGATTTGACACACGGGCCTCTTGTATATTTGCATAACATTTATGTAGTACGCAAAAAGGGAGCAGACGACGTTATCTGCAAATATTATTTCTATTCTTACCTTTCAATCAGGTTACTGACCCACATTGTGCGGTCCAATATTAAAAAAAAAGTAGCACGAGGTTATCGACCTTTGACCCAGTTTCTTATCTCTGACATAGATTTGCTGAAGTCTGTGTATGTACCTGGTCTCTGACAGAGAGCAAAGTTTTTAAGAAATAAAATATTGGAACAAGTCTAGAATAATTTATACGGAAATCGTGAATAAGGTAGCTTATTACAATAAAATCTTATTTAATGACTCGTTAAAATATCTCTTGTGAAGTATGATTTTGCCATGGAAAGAGTGATACAAGCTCTCAATTATTTGACTTTTTGTGATTTTTTCCGGAATGATAAAAAAGGTGTTTTGTTTGCAAATAAGATATTCTAGAGTCAAAATTTCTCTGTGATTTGGTGCATGATATGAATATCTAATAAAAAAAATATTTATGAAAATTGAAAACGTCATTTGTTAATATTTTTTGAATATACGGATAAAGTCTTTAAAAAACATGTCAGTTAGAGATATATCGAAAAAATATATAAAAAGAAATTGAAACAAAATGATCAAATTTAAGATATAATCACTATATTCAAATTAAACGAGTGAAAAAGATACCGATCCCGATCAAAATTGATAGAAATTACTAAAATAATCATGTTGTTGCTAATTGTATGCACTGTTGATAAAGAAATTAGTTTCCTTGATAAACTCGTATAATTTGTATACCATTTTACATCAATGCAATGTAGTTTTCTGATTACAATATTCTCTATGAATACTTTTTAATAATTCCGGGCTTGGTTCAAATTTGAAAAATCGTAATATTTCTGAATTTTAACCATTACCTTTCAATTTCTTTTTAGAATATATTTCTCTGATATATCGTTTTTCTAAATGACATGTTTTTTTGAAGATTTTATTCATAAATTTAAAAGATATTAGCAAATAACGTGTCTATCTTGGTAGTTTTTGCATGTTTTCTTAAATATTCCTGTGATGCATCAAATCACAGCAAATTTGAACGCTAGAGTATGAAAGGTGAAGATAACTAACAGTGATCAATCTCATAACTCCTATCAGCAATACAAACGGCAATCAGCAAACACGGACCCCTGGCCACACCAGAGGTGGGATCAGGTGCTTAGGAGGAGTGAACATCCCCTGTTTTTATATGCAAACCAATCTCATCTTTATCACTCCGGGAAAAATCACAAACAATTCATATAAAATACACCAGAGCTTGTATCACTCTTTCGATGGTGACATTATGCCTCATAAGAGGTGTTTTAACGAGCTATGAAATAAAACTTTAATGTAGTGAACTGCCTTAAGATAGCTATCAAGAACATATCACCAGATAGCAGAAGCAAGTTTTAGGCTTAAAAACTACATTCAGACTTGAGGCATTTTACCCATCCCATAACGATTGAAAATGGAAGCGAGTATCAATGGAAAATTCCTTCCTATGTAGGTTCAGCCAGCCTGATAGTATTTTTTATGGCCCTGTCACACTACAGCCAGCCTGATAGTATTTTTTAGGGCCCTGTCACACTACAGCCAGCCTGATAGTATTTTTTAGGGCCCTGTCACACTACAGCCAGCCTGATAGTATTTTTTATGGCCCTGTCACACTACAGCCAGCCTGATAGTATTTTTTAGGGCCCTGTCACACTACAGCCAGCCTGATAGTATTTTTTAGGACCCTGTCACACTACAGCCAGCCTGATAGTATTTTTATGGCCCTGTCACACTACAGCCAGCCTGATAGTATTTTTTAGGGCCCTGTCACACTACAGCCAGCCTGATAGTATTTTTTATGGCCCTGTCACACTACAGCCAGCCTGATAGTATTTTTTATGGCCCTGTCACACTACAGCCAGCCTGATAGTATTTTTTATGGCCCTGTCACACTACAGCCAGCCTGATAGTATTTTTTAGGGCCCTGTCACACTACAGCCAGCCTGATAGTATTTTTTAGGGCCCTGTCACACTACAGCCAGCCTGATAGTATTTTTAAGAACGTAATCTACATTCCTTTCTGTGTTATATTTTATGGTTTTACAAAGTTTATTGATCATCAGAAAATCGCAAAACCATTAGGTTCAAGGACCAAGTAGAGGTAGATTTTATTAAGTATAGCTGTACATTCAGTTATCGTATTGTATTGTTGTGTGTATAGCTGTGTATTCAGTTATTGTATTGTATTGTTTATATAGCTGTATATTCAGTTATTGTATTGTATTGTTGTCTGTATAGCTGTATATTCAGTTATTGTATTGTTTGTATAGCTATATATTCAGTTATTGTATTGTTGTCTGTATAGCTGTATATACAGTTATTGTATTGTATTGTATTGTGTGTATAGCTGTATATTCAGTTATTGTATTGTATTGTTGTTTGTATAACTGTATATTCAGTTATTGTATTGTTGTGTGTATAGCTGTGTATTCAGTTATTGTATTGTTGTTTGTATAGCTGTGTATTCAGTTATTGTATTGTTGTCTGTATAGCTGTATATTCAGTTATTGTATTGTATTGTTGTCTGTATAGCTGTATATTCAGTTATTGTATTGTTGTCTGTATAGCTGTATATTCAGTTATTGTATTGTTGTTTGTATAGCTGTATATTCAGTTATTGTATTGTATTGTTGTTTGTATAGCTGTATATTCAGTTATTGTATTGTATTGTTGTTTGTATAGCTGTATATTCAGTTATTGTATTGTTGTCTGTATAGCTGTATATTCAGTTATTGTATTGTTGTTTATATAGCTGTATATTCAGTTATTGTATTGTTGTTTGTATAGCTGTATATCCAGTTATTGTATTGTTGTCTGTATAGCTGTATATTCAGTTATTGTATTGTATTGTCTGTATAGCTGTATATTCAGTTATTGTATTGTTGTCTGTATAGCTGTATATTCAGTTATTGTATTGTTGTCTGTATAGCTGTATATTCAGTTATTGTATTGTTATTTGTATAGCTGTATATTCAGTTATTGTATTGTATTGTTATTTGTATAGCTGTATATTCAGTTATTGTATTGTATTGTTGTTTGTATAGCTGTATATTCAGTTATTGTATTGTATTGTTGTTTGTATAGCTGTATATTCAGTTATTGTATTGTATTATTGTTTGTATAGCTGTATATTCAGTTATTGTATTGTATTGTTGTCTGTATAGCTGTATATTCAGTTATTGTATTGTATTGTTATTTGTATAGCTGTATATTCAGTTATTGTATTGTATTGTGTGTATAGCTGTTTATACAGTTATTGTATTGTTGTTTGTATAGCTGTATATTCAGTTATTGTATTGTTGTTTGTATAGCTGTATATTCAGTTATTGTATTGTATTGTTGTTTGTATAGCTGTATATTCAGTTATTGTATTGTTGTTTGTATAGCTTTATATTCAGTTATTGTATTGTTGTCTGTATAACTGTATATTCAGTTATTGTATTGTTGTTTGTATAGCTGTATATTCAGTTATTGTATTGTTGTTTGTATAACTGTATATTCAGGCATTGTATTGTTGTTTATATAGCTGTATATTCAGTTATTGTATTGTATTGTTGTCTGTATAGCTGTATATTCAGTTGTTGTATTGTATTGTTGTTTGTATAGCTGTATATTCAGTTATTGTATTGTTGTTTGTATAACTGTATATTCAGTTATTGTATTGTTGTTTGTATAGCTGTATATTCAGTTATTGTATTGTATTGTGTGTATAGCTGTATATTCAGTTGTTGTATTGTATTGTTGTTTGTATAACTGTATATTCAGTTATTGTATTGTATTGTTGTTTGTATAGCTGTATATTCAGTTATTGTATTGTATTGTATTGTTTATATAGCTGTATATTCAGTTATTGTATTGTATTGTTGTCTGTATAGCTGTATATTCAGTTGTTGTATTGTATTGTTGTTTGTATAGCTGTATATTCAGTTATTGTATTGTTGTTTGTATAGCTGTATATTCAGTTATTGTATTGTTGTTTGTATAGCTGTATATTCAGTTATTGTATTGTATTGTATTGTGTGTATAGCTGTATATTCAGTTGTTGTATTGTATTGTTGTTTGTATAACTGTATATTCAGTTATTGTATTGTATTGTTGTCTGTATAGCTGTACATTCAGTTATTGTATTGTTGTTTGTATAGCTGTATATTCAGTTATTGTATTGTTGTTTGTATAGCTGTATATTCAGTTATTGTATTGTATTGTTGTTTGTATAGCTGTATATTCAGTTATTGTATTGTTGTTTGTATAGCTGTATATTCAGTTATTGTATTGTTGTTTGTATAGCTGTATATTCAATTATTGTATTGTATTGTTGTTTGTATAGCTGTATATCCAGTTATTGTATTGTTGTTTGTATAGCTGTATATTCAGTTGTTGTATTGTATTGTTGTTTGTATAACTGTATATTCAGTTATTGTATTGTTGTTTGTATAGCTGTATATTCAGTTATTGTATTGTATTATTTATATAGCTGTACATTCAGTTATTGTATTGTTGTGTGTATAGCTGTATATTCAGTTATTGTATTGTTGTTTGTATAACTGTATATTCAGTTATTGTATTGTTGTTTGTATAGCTGTATATTCAGTTATTGTATTGTTGTTTGTATAGCTGTCTATTCAGTTATTGTATTGTATTGTTGTCTGTACATATGATCTACATTCCGTAATTTACGTCCCCACTCTAAAATGTACAAATACTTCATTTACATTACACCGTTCGTTAGAGTATAACATAACTCTTTAAATGGCCTTCAACAGAGGACATTCCCCTTGTGAATTCTCTTTGCGAACAAAGTTGACAATATTTACTGACTGACTACAGATTCGAATCCTGGTGGTAGCCGTGGCAGGAGGTTTGAGATCTAGGAAAATGAAATGGAACATTACAACACTCTTCCACATTCAGTAATCCACAAAGGAGGGTGTTGAACAGAAACGGTAAGTCTCTCTAATCGGGACTCCGCGCCAGGTATTTAAAGAACTGACCTTCATCTAGATTTAAATTTATTACGTATTTGTCATTCAGATGCCTGTAGGATTTCCCAGTGTTAACGGTAAGCATTTCACTCAGAAAACATACACGTTCTCGTTAGCAGCCTTGATTAGTAAAACAGAGGTATCATGTTGTATTCGACATGCTTGTGAGTCCTATTCACATCTTGGACAAGAAGTTGTTTACAACATGAAAAAATAAACAATGTTTAGGTGTGAAGTTTATTTCAAACTCGGCACATTGTCATAAACAGAAATTTCATATGAAACATTTGTAAAGGCTAGAAGTGTGTTTCAATTAAGAAAAAAGAAGTCTAGATTGAAAACGTATGGTTAAAATGATCTTACCGGTATATCCGTGAAGGATATACATTTCCCTTTCTAGTCGATGACATGACCACTGAAGCACGCAGTAGATCATACTTTCGTATGGAAAATGAAGAGACAGGTGAAGTTGAAAATAATATCAGAAAATGTTTCAATTTTTTAAAATTTACCGATAAATGCCCTCTTCAAGCGATAGTTTTTTTTTTACTGGAAAACTCGAAGAACATGTTCATGCTAAATTTATCTTGTTTTACGGTGGCATCTTCTGAAATTCGGGGATACCCCCGTATATTAATTTTTACTTATTTTTGTCAATACCCGTCTTTTAATCTTTTTTTCTAAGATATGTGAATCCAGACATAAGTTCCAATTCGTTTTATTATATATTCGAACAACTTTATATTATCGTGTTTTCACGCAACACCTTTGAGACGTGGAGCACCTTCTTTCTTTACATATTTGCAAAATTGATTTGCTAGTCGACTGTTATGGATAAAAAGGTAAAGATAACGAACAGTGATCAATCTCATAACTCCTACAAGCAATACAAAATAGAGAGTAGGGCAAACACGGACTCCTGGATATACCAGAGGTGGGATCAGGTGCCTAGGAGGAGTAAGCATCCCCTATCGAGTTATCCGTAGTCAAAATCAGTGAATATCTATGCTTTTTTTTAAACTAAAAAAATCCAAGCATATATCATTATTAACATACGTACCGGCAATACATTTTAGAATAGAACTGTGTACGTATACCCATGGTTTTTAAGTTATGTTACCTTAAATGAAATCTTTACAGAGAAATTACGACTTGCTATTTCAAAGACTGCTAGTCAAATACACATAATATAACATCACATAAGAAACCGCTTCCTCGAACCGCCATCACTTCTTTTGCATTATATTTGACATAACAGCAGTATCAAAAGTCTGGTAGTCAAAACAGAATTACCAACAATTCTGTTTCCTATAGAAAAAAATTGTCAGAGAGACAACAATTTTGAACGTTTTCAGCACGCACCGTTGGGCAACAGAGAATGTTAAAAAAAACACAACAAAGATGATATTTATAGAATTAGAGTTCACTTACTAATCAAAACCACAGTTGTGGAAAAGTGAATACGTAGCTAACCACTGCCCTTTATACCGCTTTTTACATACCACTGTAAAATGTTCTCAAGATGGTTAAAGCCTGCATCATGAAACTTTAGAAAAATGTTACTACAATGTTATGTTATGATTATTTTTGTCACTTTTTGAACTGCGAATTTAGAATAGGTGTCTAGTCCGGAAAATTTCCTTTCGGAAGTTGTCCGTGCCTATGAATCATCTGAAGAAGTTTTGTTAAACATTTCATTATGTAGCTTTCATTGCCCTTAATATCAATAACTCCGTGGATGGTTATTGTAGCTTGACCTAAATTATCAAGACAAATTCCAGTTCACCTTGACGACGGGAGAAATATGACCTTGACAGAGTTGTTACTTGACGGTAGAGGTCTAATTATCGTATCAAATCAAATGTTTCGTTGAATATTACAAGTGATACAGGTAACAAAAAGAAAAGAAAAGACGATTCGATACACCTGGTAAATAGTTGGTTTATAGATAGAAAATTCTTTATTACATGTATATTTAAAACGTCAAACACCTGTGGTTCTATGATAAGGGTATACATAACCGGCCAAGTTCAAATGTCAATGCTTTCATCAAGAAGTAAAAACAATGGGACAGGATAAGTTTATTAATGACGAAACAGCGGAAAAGGTATATATATTCAACATTGAATTATGACAAATATTTGCAGTTATATGCAATTGACTATATAACTATGATAGTGGACACGGTAAAAGGTCTAGGAAGGGTGGAGGAAGGCAAAAGATCGGGAGGAGGAAAATAGAGGAAGGAGAGAAGATGAGAGAGAGAAGGATAGAAACAATAGACAGAATGGGGGAAAGATGAATCCCCTGCCCCATGCCTGCAGGGTATAAAGCTCACAACACACTTTTAACTACTATAGTATTTGCCATTTGATAGGAAATAGCGCTCTATTATACTTCAGTACTTAGGAACAATACTCTTATCAATACTTTGCCGAGGTTTTTGAATGCATATTAATTTCCCCAATTTATGACACTCTGTCTTACATAATGTATACACGTAGATCACCGATCTCACGTTTGCCCAAACCTGCAATAACTAAATGCAATCAAATAATGCTGACCACTTCATTTTTTTTACGTTGAATATTTTTTCTGTAACAGAAACACAACAGAATGGAGTCAGCTGACACTGGATGGGCGATTGTTGTCCTGGTCGCTGCCTTCGGTATCCAATTTTTGGCATCTATCCTTATGTATGGAGCTGTTATCATACACTTATCGCTTCTGGACGTCTTCCAGAAAGATGACGCCACCACATCCATTGTTGGATCTCTACTGATCAATCTCATGAGTATCTCAGGTACATGTATATTTGATATATATGCAAATTGTCTTGGTAGCCATTTACTCATGCTGTGATCAATGCGCGTATGCATGCAAGGTGAAGATGACGAACAGTGATAAATCTCATAACTCCTATAAGCAATACAAAATAGATAGTTGGGCAAACACGGAACCCTGGACACACCAGAGGTGGGATCAGGTGCCTAGGAGGAGTAAGCATCCTCTGTCGACCGGTCACACCCACCGTGAGCCCTATATCCTGATCAGGTAAACGGAGTTATCCGCAGTCAAAATCAGTGTGCCAAGAACGGCTTAACAATCGGTATGAAACACGTCAGACAGCATTTGACCCAATGCGAGGTTGTATTGACGAACTAGATCGTTATAACGACCATAGAATTTGCGAAATGCTGACTTCAATCGAGACTGTTGAAACCCCTGTACCATCAACTTGTTTTGTCAGTAGCTTACCTCGATTTAAAAACTGACTATACGCAGAACAAGCTCTTGCATATCGAATCAGTTGAGATATATAAACACCATATGCAGGTGATAATGGAATATTGCTACATAAATATGGGAAGTTGACGATGGAGAAGCTGAAATCATCCCGTTTGTCATACAGTTGAGTTGTCAGTGTGCCGTTAATGTTAATAAGTATAGTTCATCTATGTTAACGACTGCGATTTCGACATCAATGAAAGTTGAATGTAGAGATAAAAAATACCATGCTAAAAATACCGGAGAGTACGCTTCAGGCTGTAACATGAAATAGTGACGCTGTAACATGAAATAGTGACGCTGTAACATGAAATAGTGACCCCGTTGTAAAAGTAACCCAGGGATTATTTTTCAACGGACATTTGATTAATAATGAACGTTTAAAATTGTCCCAGACCATTAATTAACTACCCTCCAAAGCGTAAAATTTTGACCCTTGTTAAAATGACCCTTAGAAATTATTTCTGGTGAGGTCAAATTTCCACATTGAAAAATGACTCTAAATGTACAAATTGTTTTCTGTACAGTCCACATCTCGGACAAGTGATGGGATCATATTTGAATATTGAAAAAGAACCCCAAATATACAGAAAGTTTCTTTGCAATCCATATCTCAGTCAGGTAGTAGAGGTCATCTTTCAACATTGAAAAATAACCCAAATATGCATGTATACTAGATGCTGCCATAAGACAGTGAAACTTGGACATAAGTGTTTTCCTTTGAATATACTCTATAACATATACATGTATATTCGTGTTGCATATGTCAAGATGCATTGAGTATTCTGTAGGACAAGTGCCCTGAGGCAATCTCAAACCCTATTTCATAATTGTTGAAATTCAAACTATTGAGTTGATGACCCTTGAACCATATATATATTTGCTGCATATATCAAGATGTATTGAGAATTATGATGGGGAAGTAAACAAGGGTCATCCCAACACCCATCATTTTTTATTGTTCAAATATCTATAAAAATTATTTCAACCTTTAACGCATATATATTCTTATTGCACATGACAAAAAGCATTTAAGCACCAGGTTTTTGTTCGTCGTTTTTCCACCAGATTGGCCATCAGCATGAATATGAAACCAAAAACTTAATGAATGTCTACAGGACATCAACAGTCAACAGTCATCTTTCAAAACATAATTTGGCTACTGCGCCAAATATAAGAGGAGTTCGGGGAACCAGGCTTTTGTAGAAAAAACATCGTTTTAACCCCCATTTGGCCCACAGGGTAAAATTGAAAGTTCCAAAACCTTTTTGCACATCTACAGGACACCACCTATCATATTCTAAAAGGTCATTAAATTAATGTTTAAATTCAAAGAAATAAGTGGGGCAGACGGAAAAACCAAGGTCACAACAATTTCTTTAGAAAGTTCAGATATAAAAATGTTTTTGTGCAATCCATATCTCAGTCAGGTAGACGGAAATCAGAAATAAACAGATATACTAAAATTCATGAAAAAAAATCATGATTTCCTTTATTTCATCATTCTATTTGCACATAATGCATTGATGAAGTGATTTACGAGATGCATATTAATTGCAATAGTATACTCTCTATTGCTCGTTTGAATAACGTTTTTCAGAGTTGATTTCGATTTCTACCACGTTCGGAACGATTTTATTTGGCTAAATCGTAACATCTCCATCTATTTTTGCATATTGCTGTTTCTCATTCGAGCAAAGGATTCTCACCACTTTATACATGTACATATGAATTTAAATATTGAGTTGAAAACTTCTTTACTTGGACAATGCAATGACTAGTGAAAAATTCACGACGGGATCTAAAACAATTAATAAAACCCTTATTCGTTTCTCCATAAAATTATAGCTCTGCAAAGATTCAACGTCTCAAGAGAGACGGAGGAAAAGATAGAAAATTCCTGTTAAGGAAATGCCTGGAGAACAATGATTCCCTCCCCCCCCTCTCTCTCTCTCTGTGTGTGTTTCTGAGACAATCGATTTTAAGCATATACGTTATATATAACACATTAAAGTAACCGTTAAAACGACCCAATTGATGATCAAAATTTAACGTTAAATTTAATGTTGATCACTTTTCAATGACCGTTTATTATAAAAAAACAAACCAAAAAACAACAACAAAAAACGTAAAATTTTTATTGGGGTCAACTTTTAATATTAAGATATGACCCCTGGGGTCTTTTTTCAACGGGGTCATTAGTTAATGTTACACCGGCCTTTGCATATAAGCATATTCATACATTTTTGTTTGTTTTTAATGAAGGTCCTCTGACGAGTTATTGTATCAAAAGATGGAGCTGCAGAGTCACTTCCGTCTCAGGAGGGATAATAGTGGTGATTGGGTTAATTGCTTCGTTCTTTACAAATCGTTTTGGGTAGTGCTGGTGACCAATGGAATAATTTCAGGTTACTTCATGTGTAATTTTAGTATGTCTGTAGTATGAAAGGCGAAGATAACGAACAGTGATCAATCTCATGAATCCCACGAGCAATACAAAATAGAGAGTTGGGCAAGCATGGACCACTGAAAACACCAGAGGTGGGATCAGGTGCCTAGGAGGAGTAAGCATCCACTGTCGACCGGTCATACCCGCCGTGAGCCCTATATCTTGATCGGGTTAACGGAGTTATCCGTAGTCAAAATCAATGAGCCAATCATGGCGTATGATTTCTTCTTTATTAGGTTATATGATGGTTGGAATGTTTAGGAAATATTTTGAGAGCAAGCATTAATAGCGTCCTTTTCTCACAACGAAAAGTGCTAAAATATGAATCCTGATAAAATTAGTACACATATACCGATTTCATACCCTTCTTGATATTGAAACGATTCAAAATACTTTGATGGTAAGGTGATATACTCTTTCTGAAGTTACTGCATAAAATATTGCAATATTATATGCATTATATTTGTCCCCCAAACATGTCACCTTTATTTGGCCACTCCATATGATCGCTTTTGTAAAACCAAGTCCATTAAAGAGACAATGCATGCGTGCAGATTGCAAAAATATATCGGTAACGAACTATTCTTTGTAGTATTTTTAATTTTGTTGAATTGTTGAAAGTATGTAATTGTAATCTTCGAATTAAACTAATATTGTCCAGTTTTATCAATTTGTATGGCCATAAAGGAGAACAAAGAAACCCCATGCATAATGATATCATTAATTCAACTGATGCCTGCAATAATTTTTTTACAGAGAGTAATTATTCAATAAGCGATATTTTCAATTTTCACAATTGATTTAATGACCTCTTTATATTGAATTGTTGCTCTCTTTTAAAGAATTAATACATGCATTAATTCTCTGTAAAAATCGTTTTAAATAATAATAGGTCCTTAGTACCCCTTCCTTGTCGTAAGAGGCGACTGAATGGAACGTTCCCTCGGACGAGGAGTCACAAACCGAGGTCCCGTGTCACAGCAGGTGTGGCACCTAAGCGCCAAGTATAGAGGTGTGGCACCTAAGCGCCGAGTATGGGCAATGGTGATGTCTCCATACGAATGAAAAATTCTCTTGCGGGACGTTAAGCAAAATACAACTAAACAATGAAACAATTAACTGTATAGTTGCTGCGAATTTAGCATAATTGGTGATGTCTGTTATGGTGTTCTTTCGTCATTATACCGTTTGTAACACAAGAAGTAAATGTCCTTTGCAATCAAGAAACTATTCATTCTATCGAAAACATTAAAAAATACTGTCATTAATTTCTAATGAAAATTTCATTTGATTTTCTTTATTTTGAAATATTTCACTTAGGCATAGGCATTGGATTAGCGATACTTTCCTGTCCAGTCGCCATTAGATATGCGTTTCCAAAACATAGTGGATTTGCTATGGGCATTACTACTTCCGGTGTTTGACTGGGGATGTTGACTAGTGGGCCAATTACCAAGCACCTCCTAGACACGTATGGCTTACGAGGAACATTTCTATTTTTAGCTGCCATTGTGTCTCATATCATACCGTGTGGTATGCTATTAAGAACTCCGCCAAATAAAGGGCTTACAACAAAGAGAAAGGAAAACAGATGTGAATATTTAAAAGATTACATCATCTTGTTTAAAACACCCGCTTATATGTGCGTTCTTCTCGGTTCAGTGCTGTGGAATATTTCTTTCGCGGTTATCATGATTCATTTACCAAATTACGTTGTGCATGCTGGTTTTTCCAAACACGAAGCATCATTCATGTTTACAGCGATCGGTATCGGCACGATACTGCCCAGACTAACGATTGGACTGGCCATCGGACCCGACGGTCTGGATCCATTATTACTCAATTTCGGACTGACAGCTTTAGCAGGAGGTTTGATTGCAATCTTTCCTCTTTTTATCACGTATTCAACAGGTCCAATAATTTTCGCTTCACTGTACGGAGTTTACATTGGAGGATTGCTTGTATTCACCGTCCCTCTCTGTTTAGAAATGGCGGGAATGGATAAGCTGACGTCTGCAATTGGCTTATGGTACTTTTTTCAAGGACTGGGGTCTTTCACTGGTCCACCTCTAGAAGGTAAAACTTCAAATTATATACGATGTATATTTGAATACACTATTTTTAAACCTAGCAAACATAGAAGAAGTAAAACCCAAATTGATGTATCTACGTTATTTTTAAACATGATTTTAATTTTAGGTCTTGTTTTTGACATGACTGGGTCTTATGGATTCTCGTTTATCTTGGCAGGTAAAGTAAACATTGAGCGTCTGTAGTATGATATATTTTTTTGTCCACACAACATCGCCATATTGCATTAACTTTCATGTAATTATATATGCGTTTGAATTCCCGTGAGGATCCGGGTTAGATTAGGTCCTAAGCACCCCTTGCTTGTTGAAATAGGCAACTAAATGGGGCGGTCCTTCGGTACTACAAAATTCGAGATGTCGTGTCACAGCAGATGTGGCACGATAAAGATCCCTCTCCGCTTAAATGCAGTAAGCGCAGAGCATAGGCCTAAGTTTTGCAGCCCTTCACCGGCATTGCTGACGTTTCCATATGAGTAACGTTAGACAATATAAAATAATCATCAAAGGTCATGGAGGTAAACAATGTAATCGTGGACGCCGTCTTTTGACATATATACGATATATTGCTGTCTGTGATGTCTTTATTCCATCCAAACCTCCGTAGAGGGTGAAAACTACAATAGTTCCAATGCACAATGTAATACAACAATGCATAAACATAGTACATGTGTCTAACATATAAGTAACTTAATATGGAATTACAAGATAAGCAAACAAGACTATCTGTACATTAATAACGTGAGAAATTTTCTGTACTTTACAGGTTGTAAGTGTGTAATACATTTTACTGATTTAACAAACAGGATTTCAATACTGGAGTGCACTTGCACTAGATACATGTATGTAATGCATAAAGGGTAACTCTACAAATTATCCACAAAGTAAGCACCTATGAACTGAATAATGTTACGAGTATAAATGTAGTCCTAAAGCTGATAATAATAATCTTACATGAAATGTATCAAGGAAAAAACTGACATGAGAATATAGTAAACAACATTTTGAACTGACCCGCCGCCATGTTAAATATAGCAATACACAAATCGGGTCACTTAGTACACTTGGAGAATATGCACCATTTATGCAAAACAACGGTGTGTGCAATATATAAACATGTAAACAAACACTTATTAAAGACATAGAAAGTAAACTTACTCTTTAAGGAGGCCAGAATTACGCTTGGAATGCGATAAGATTATGATGACTCGTGCAACTGTTGCAGGGGTGGTGGTTTATAATGTAGAAATAACCAACTCCTGGCTTAGGGTTCACAATGCAGTCATTTATTGTACGGTAAAACGAATAAGGATGATGACGATGATTACATAATGTTGATTACAAAAATAAATGGCCCTAAAAGACAAAATAGTAACAATGAATATCACAGCAATTTACAATCAATAGAGAGTACATTTCAACCTTAAGAGTTATCTCCCTTAATTCAAATATAGTAAAATATACTTTACTCAAATATTTACAGTTGCATTACAAATAATGTAACACTATGAAATTACATGTTTTAAATATAATAAAAGGTAATATCTTATAATTACCTATCTATGGGACAAGGCCCAATGCATGCAAACATCAAAATGCTGCCTGGATGCTTCTAATCTATTTATAACAAATATATCATTACAGTACTATATACACTATAATAACTATAGATATAATATAAGCATATACTGAGAGGAAATAACTTTAAATTGATATTTACTGTTCTTCATAATATTTAAACTTTCACTCTTCTCTCAAACAGTGATATTAGTTATATATACATATTATGAAGATAAATGTTAATAAAATTAGTACTTACTGTCAGGTCTGGATTTGAAGGTCTAATAATGTCTTTGTCAAAACCAAAATGTCAAATCAGCAAAAAGATACCAAACTGCTTAAAAGCAAGCCACGACCAACCTGACCAAAAACTCTCTAGATTCTAACTGAATAAAACTCAGTTCTATAGCCAATGAAATAGCAAGACCTGTGAACCTTTTCACTCACCTATTACACTAAGTAGATAAAGGGGTGGATCTGGGAATTTGACTTAAATCATAAAATGCGCTTTTAATTCATATGCACTATTCATGTTTATTAAAATACGGTATCATATAATATATACAAGTTAAAACACACTGCTACACAACCATGCAGCGAGTCAAAAACTAAACAAGAAACTAATTCCCGACTCATCCACGGAATATAAAATTCCGGAATGAGGGCAGCACACTGTCTTTTCAAACACTATTTCAGTTTTATTCAAACATGTTTTTAATTGATATAAAATGCTGTCTGACGTGTTTCATACCGATTGTTAAGCCGTTCTTGGCACAATGATTTGACTGCAGATAACTCCGTTTACCTGATCAGGATATGGGGCTCACGGCGGGTGTGACCGGTCAACAGGGGATGCTTACTCCTCCTAGGCACCTGATCCCACCTCTGGTGTGTCCAGGGGTCCGTGTTTGCCCAACTATCTATTTTGTATTTCTTGTAGGAGTTATGAGATTGATCACTGTTCGTTATCTTCACCTTGCATATATACTGTAAACAAAAATGTTTTTTTTTCTAAATGTAACAAAACGTTTTCCGAGAACCAAAATGCATGTTTATTTTAAAATTTTCCGAATTATCCGACTTCAGATTTTTGATTTTTTTCTATATGTCATCACAAATATTCGCATTTTATGTTTGTCTTCCATATATTTTGTCCTAGCATATCAAGACGTCCTATTTCGGATTATTTCGTCATGCTTTTGTGTATGATACATAACTTTATAAATTATCAAACTGAGATATTTTGTGGGAAGTGAATTTATCGAATATGAGAACTTTGATTTTTTTTGGATAAATCATCCGAACGCCGTGTTACCGACCAGAGGTTTCACATCAGGAGATATTTTGTGGGAAGTGAATTTATCGAATATGAGAACTTTGATTTTTTTGATAAATCATCCGAACGCCGTGTTACCGACCAGAGGTTTCACACCAGGAGATTTGTTTTTCTCCCTCCACCCTTGCACCGACAATATATCACCATGGATTTTGATATCAAATCCAACAAATTGGTCGCTAATTGATTATCATGCTTACAAATATTACAATTATCATTAAAGATTTGGTTTTTTATATGTAGGTCTGCTTACCTTGATAGCAGCAGGGTGTTCATTGCTCGCTTCTGTTTGGAGAAAAAAATCACCAACACAACAGGAATTCAATTCTTTGGCACCCGAAGAAAACAAAGATAAGCTTAAGAATTCTGATGATATCTCTAGAGAACAAGGTCAAAAAGTGATGTCAAATGACGCTTAATAGTTTTGTTTTAACATGTTTTTGCAAACTGTACAATTTATCTTAATGGTTTAAGGAAACGGTTTATTGATTTGAGTGTGAAAGCAGCAGGGCAATCATTGCACATGTAGATTACTATAACATATGAAGTTAATTTGTAACGGTAGCTTTTAATTTAAGATAGCTCCATCTTCATGTAAAACTTATACGGTACCAATGTTGATGCACCAGATGCGCATTTCGACAAATAATGTCTCTTCAGTGATGCTCAACCGAAATGTTTGAAATCCAAAATAACAATGAAGTTTTAGAGCTATTATAGCCAAAAACAGCGTGCCAAAAAAGTGGAGACAAATTCGTCTAAGGATAAGAGCTATGCATGAGGGAGATAATCCTTAATTTTGAAATGAATTTCTAAATTTTATAACAGCAATTAAATATACATCCGTATTTTCAAGCTAGTAACGAAGTACTTAGCTAGTGGGCTATAGAGACCCTCGGGGACTAGCAGTCCACCAGCAGAGGCCTCGACCCTCATGTGACTTTTCAATATTAAGGGTTTAAAGTGGAACACTGTATTTATTTCCATTCAATAATTAATAACCAAGGAAAACGTGTTGCCACCGTTTTGAAGATGTCACAGATACAACATCAGAAAATAACAAATTTGTTGAAATGACAAATTTTAAGTCAACAGTTTAGAAAAACTGCTAATTCAAAAATATGTATAAATTTACTCTGGATATTAGGGAAATCATTGTATGATATAGACATACAGTAGAATAATTAACAGAATAGGAGTTATTGCCCTTGACATCTTTTTTGAATAAATAATTGATTATGAGATATTTTTTCATTTAGTATCAATAGTTTATCAAATTTTTTATTTTATGCACTAAATGAGATTCCTCTGAAAGAAATATTTCTATCATTCTCAAAGTCTAATTTAATAAAGAAATTTGCAAAAACCTATGACATCACATCAGGATCGATCAACCTTAATTTCTTTGAATCGTACTACAAAACTTTTAGGAATGAAATCGTTCCCCTTTGTCCATCAAATCATTCTCTTGATCGTGCTTTTGATGATATTATTTTGTTAAAAACTGAGAAGTTTTATAAATGATCTTTGTATTTAATCAATGTGAAATGTAACACGGAAGGGAACTTTGTCAACCAAATCAAAGGTGAAGATAACGAACAGTGACCAATCTCATAACTCCTATAAGCAATACACAATATATAGTTGGGCAAACACGGATCCCTGGACACACCAGAGGTGGTATCTAGGAGGAGTAAGCTTCCCCTGTTGACCGATCACACCCGCCGTGAGCCCTATATCCTGATCTAAAGCATCGCTTTGGCGTTCACTGTATCTTTTATCCATAGTGTCATAATATAGTGTTCAGATTAGTAACCCTTATCCTGATCATTAATTTACACAAGGAAACGTTTTATAGCATCTGGAAAAAGGTTGGCCGAATGGAAAGGAAAAACCAAATAAGATAACTACTTGAGTTTAAAAAAGAAATTTGTGCTGAAATTCACAATATCAATGTGCTAATGAACGTCAGTATTTCCTAAACCATCAAAGATTCAATCATAAATATCATAGTTATCTACACAGCAGGTACCTGTAATGACGTTATTTCTAGGTGCGGATCCAGGGAGTTTTGAAAGGGGAGTGGGTTTTACCAATAAGTTTGGTTTTCAAAGGGAAAGGGGATTGTTCCACCTTCAAAATGCGTGATGTTTGTACGTTTTTAAAGCACAATTTCTGACGAAACGGGCCCGGGGTACCAACCTCGGATCCTCCTCTGGATCTCCCACTGATTTCTACAATATTCCCCCTTCTTATGGGGCTCACGGCAGGTGGGACCGGTCGATAGGGCATGCTTACTCCTCCTAGTCACCTGGTCCCACCTCTGGTGTGTCCAGGGGTCAGTGTTTGCTAAACTCTTTATTTCTATGGTCGTTATAACGATCTAGTTCGTCAATACAACCTCGCATTGGGTCAAATGCTGTCTGACGTGTTTCATACCGATTGTTAAGCCGTTCTTGGCACACTGATTTTGACTGCGGATAACTCCGTTTACCTGATCAGGATATGGGGCTCACGGCGGGTGTGACCGGTCAACAGGGGATGCTTACTCCTCCTAGGCACCTGATCCCACCTCTGGTGTGTCCAGGGGTCCGTGTTTGCCCAACTATCTATTTTGTATTTCTTGTAGGAGTTATGAGATTGATCACTGTTCGTTATCTTCACCTTACATAGACATGGTTAGAAATTGGTGTTGTACTAATGTGTTTTATTTTAATTCATTATTATAAAAACTATCATGTAAATGTACACGTTTGAACTTATAGATCCACCTTATCCAGAATTAGTGGTCATGTGGTCAAGTTTAAGTGGGTTGTATTCAACTTTCACTGGTTCTTGTTACTGAATTGTATTCAAGTAGTTTTACCATAGATTTTAAGAAAGCAAGTTGACAAAGACTAGGTATGCCGACAAAGACATGTTTACAATACTTCAGACCTTACGGACTGGACAATTCATTTATGTAACTCTCAATTGATATGTAATATATCATCGCGAATATATGCACTGGACTCTGTCCCATAGAGAAGATCGATATACTTTAAGGGTATATATAAAGGATCTTACACCAATAAATAAATAAATGAACCTAAGCCAGGAATTTGGTGTTGTGCTTGAGACATCAGTAGTAACCAATCCTGTTCCAGTTTTGTAAAGAAGAAAGTAAAAATATTACACAAATGAATTTATCTAACACTACCACATTCCTCCCCTCCAGAGAAAGAGAGAACTATCTCGAGTCTCCCGGAGTGCCAGAGCCTGTGGGGTGAAGTATAAGGACAATCACTCTTACCCACAAGAGATTAGCCAGATCCCAACATGGGTACCAATATGTAAAATATTTCCCCTCAATTGATATTTGGAACTCCTGTTGGGGTTTTCGACAAGATTGATTGAGGGAAAATCTGTTACATAAGACATAGTATTTTGAGTGTCATTGCGATAGGACATTATGTTGGTTCATGATCAAATCTACTATAACGCCCTTTGGTCACTGATTGGCAGTATGCTTTCAATAATAAGTGAGTTTGGATGACAATGCTATGCCATTCTGTCAATGTAATCGACCACTAAGAACAAAATCAAAACCTATTTCATTGAAATCTCTGAGAATCTCCGCCCAAATATTTGCACGATCGATCAAGCAAATTTGACACGCTGTTATGGGACCGATAGTAGACTGTGGCTCACGTGATCGGTAGGTTTTTTTTTCTTCACAGTATTTAGATCCCCATAGTCTTACTTCATTACCTTTCATTTAGGTTTATGATTGTAAAACAATTATAGATCCCCATCGGAAAATTTGTATATTCAGAAGACACAAGAAAATGTTTGATATGTTTACTAGATGCTTTATAATATGTTTAAAGCTATTATAATGCTAAATACAAATAAATAAGAAGTCGCATGATACAGTGCTTTAAAACAAGAAAACACATGAATAAAACATGTATATCTGATAAGAAGTGTAGGTTGCTGTAAAAGTTCAGTAAATAAAACAAAAAATTAGTCTTGTTCTGCAAATGTTCTACATTTTACAATTTGTTGCATGCTGTAGTTATATTATGTCATATGACAATCAAAACTGATCTCTTCCGCAACTGCCTCCTCACTCTTCTCTAAATCACTAGAATATAAAAATTATTATTTTTTGGAAATTTGAGACAGATAATATGCAAATGCTGAATAGCATTACGAATATGAAATGTCTGGAAACATGACAGAAAATAATAATCTTATCAGATAAAAATATTGTAAACTCTTTAGGAAACTACAAACATACCTAAAACCTCTCCCACTGATGACGCCTTCTGTACACGAGGAATAGCGTACACTTTTCACTCGTATTTCGGGAACAAACGCAATAAGTAACCAAAGCGACGATCTGAAAACAGGATACTTCCAAGTAAATATTTTGGACATGGGGGTTGATGTTTATTTGACTTCAGTACATCAATACAACTTAATGCATTATCAATCAAAGTACCTCCAGCAGAATGATTGAAGTTGCCACAACTGTCATGAAGAAGGACCATCCTAGCTGTTCAGTATTGAATTTGGAAGCTACCATCAAAAGGGATGCAAATCCAAGCAGACCTGCAAAGATAATTATTTTCCAACGGTATGACTACGTATATTCAAATCGGTCATCTCTAAATTAACACATTATTTTAATGTCATTTAAAACATGAATTTTATTTTTGAAAAGATTTGATTTTTCATTAATTGAGGATGTCTCCTTGTAATTGAGGTGTTTTATGGGTTAAGGTTTAAATATCCCAACTATTTTCAGTGTATCCATATCATATCATCTTATAAAGGGAATGACTCCTTATTGACAAAACCCCCTGACAATTTGTCGTCTTTTCATTATTTTGAGGGGAAAAGTAACTAATGCTATCATTTAGCCGCCTTTTCATTATTTCGGGACAAAAAGTCGCTAAATATCGTTTTGTTGTCTTTTTGCCTCGAACCGGACAACCCCACACATGAATTCCCTTAACGCAAGAAAGCTTTATGCCACGTTTAGTTGATATTGAACCATAACATGAAAATGGGATAAGTTTACATCAAATTTGGTACCGTATAAGTTTTACATTATGACCCCTGGGTCGAGGCCTCTGATGGTGGACTGTTAGTCCCCGAGGGTCTCTACAGCCCAGTAGCTAAGTACTTCGTTACTAGCTTGAAAATACGGATGTATATTTAATTGCTGTTATAAAATTTAGAAATTCATTTCAAAATTAAGGATTATCTCCCTCATGCATAGCTCTTATCCTTGGACGAATTTGTCTCCACTTTTTTGGCACGCTGATTTTGGCTATATTTAGCTCCAAAACTTCATAATTATTTTGGATTTCAAACATTTCGGTTGAGCATCACTGAAGAGACATTATTTGTCGAAATGCGCATCTGGTGCATCAAAATTGTTACCGTATAAGTTTTACATCAAATGGTTACTCTCAGAAAGATACTTATAGACATCGGTAAAAAATATAAAACAAACCGTCATCCACAAGAACATATTATGTTCCTCTGATAATTGTCTTACCTCCCACAGCATAGAATAACGAGTAACTGCTGCAGCAACCATCTACGCATGGACAGTCCGATTTGTCTGTTTTACAGCAACAAAGCAGACAGGAGAAGAGAACCCAAAGCAGCGGGACGACTGTCAGACAAAGAGAGGTCGCTATGTTCAGTGCAGGGATCGTGCCATCGAAAACTGTAATATGAAATTTGAGTAAAATCTGTAATTTTAACAAGTATAACAAAATAAAGATTAGGTATGCTATAGCTATAAGTTCCATAATACTTACGAGTTTATAGTTATAGCGAACTACTAGTTGTGTACAACTTGAAGTTTATTACACTATGATTTAATTCTTATTACATTGTAGTCTCTGATTGGTCAATTTCATTAATTAATTAAGCAATGCAAGTAATTTTTGTATAATATGGTTTGGTGTGGGTACACATCCCTTCGCCAACCAGCATCCATAACTACTTATTTTTCTCTTTAATTTACATTGCAACACTGTTTTGAGCCTGGTATGTGTACAATATTGATTGATTGAATATTGTTTAACGTAGCTCTTGAGAATATTTCACTAATATGAATTTAAAGATTTCCCCTTGGCGCCCCGCCAATTGGGACTTGATGTTTTTGTAATCAAAATCAATTCTGTCAACACAAAATTGAATTCTGTCATAACAAAATCATTTTTGTCTTACAAAAATATGTAATTAACACTTGGTTTGTGAGAACTTCATTTTGATAATACCAAAAATAAATTTTATGAGATTGATGACTGTTCGTTATCTTCACCTTGCGTTATACAAAATTATCTTTCAGTGGACAAAAATTCTTTTTGACTGGACAAAATTGATTTTTGTCAATCAGGTATGTAAATATAAACTTATTTGCAAACAAAATTGATTTTTGTTATCTAATTTGCAAATTAGATAACAAAAGTCAATTTTGTGAGACAAAGTTGAATTCGTACACAAAATTTTGATTTCGAGCCTTTGTACTCAAAATCCATTTTTTTGTGTGGACAAAATTCAACTTTGTTAGACAAAGTGGAATTTGAACACAAAATTGAATTTTGCATCACAAAAGTCAATTTTGTGTAACAGTAGTTAATTTTGTATGCATATGTACTAATATAGTTTACAGAATGCAAATATTGATATGCAACAGGGGATGCTTACTTCTCTTAGGCACCTGATCCCACCTCTGGTGTGTCCAGGGGTCCGTGTTTGCCCAACTATCTATTTTTGTATTGCTTATAGGAGTTATGAGATTGATCACTGTTCGTTATCTTCACCTTGCATGCAAATGATCATCACGATTTTGTAAGAGGGTCTATCATTGCAGTGCAGGCGATGATCGTACCCGGTACCAAAACGCTATGATGGTCTCAACAAGTGACATGCCTGACGAAGACATTAGTATAGAAAGGTTACGAGAGTTGCTCAATGAAGATACACCAATCACACAGATTGCACAATACTTTGTTTACACTAAACAATCGACTTTCTGTGAGAGGCACATGCTCCAGTCTGGAATCTCATTTTTGAGGCGAAAAGAGAGGCAGGTTATGATATCATGTACTTGCCGATTGAAGTATTTGAAAATCAATGAATTTCTTTCAATGGCACATGAATTATCATAAGCGTTACGTTTACGTGAATAATCAGCAAATATTTGTTAACTAGCATACCTTCCAAGTCCAACTAAACTTTTACCAAATAATAAGCTAAGTGAAAGCGTTGCAACCAATCGGTGAACAGCTTACAAGTAAAGGTGACAAAAATGAATTCTGTCATGACAAGAATGACTTGTATGCAAGGTGAACATAACGAATAGTGATCAATCTCATAACTCCTATAAGCAATACAAAATAAATAGTTGGGTAAACACGGACCCCTGGACACACCAGAGGTGGGATCAGGTGCCTAGGAGGAGTAAGCATTCCCTGTCAACTGGTTACACCCGCCGTGAGCCCTATATCCTGATCAGGTAAACGGAGTTATCCGCAGTCAAAATCAGTGTGCCAAGAACGGCTTAACAATCGGTATGAAACACATCAGACAGCATTTGACACAATACGAGGTTGTACTGACGAACTAGATCGTTATAACGCCCATAGAATTTGCGAAATGCTGACTTCAATCGAGACTGTTGAAATCCCGTTACCATCAACTTGTTTGTCAATAGTTTACCTCGATTTAAAAACTGACTATACGCAGAACAACCTCTTGCATATCGAATCAGTTGAGATATATAAACACCATATGCAGGTGATAATGGAATATTGCTACATAAATATGGGAAGTTGACAATGGAGAAGCTGAAATCATCCCGTTTGTCATACAGTTGAGTTGTCAGTTTGCCGTTAATGTCTACTTTCAATAAAATATCCAAATATGAAGCAGAAGTTGACGACTCTGTGGTGTCCTTTATTTCGAGCTCACAGGGATGTATTAAATCGACATATGAATGAATGCTATTATTGTTAATAGACAAAACGTCATCAATATATCGAAATGTCGAATTGAAGGTCACAGCGAGAGATTTTTTCTTCTCGCGTAGAAGTTTTTGAATAAATTCTGCTTCATATGAATATAACAACAGGTCAGTAATAAAGGAGCACAATTCGTGCCCATGGAAATTCCAACAGACTGTTGGAAGACCTGATCACCAAAGACCACGAAGATATTGTCAATGAGGAACTCTAGCATATTTTTTATTTCAACTTCAGAGTACTTGTGCGTGGAATCAGAGTGGTGTTTATAAAGTAAGTTTTTGAATGACTGATCACTGGATATGAATATTTCCGTTTTCCGTTTTTGTTGAAGAAGCAACTGTTTATGATGTCAAAAAGTCTAGTCTTTAATTTATCGAGAGGAATGGCCATATATAGTGTTGAAAAGTCATAGGTTTTAATGTTATTGATTGGGAAAAATTCTGCGATTTAAAGTTTACTAAAAGTTCTTTAGAATTTATTAGAATCCAGATTTGATTAACACCACTTCTGGCATATGTAGTCGTAGAGTAAGTTTGAAGTTTCTACTTCACAGCTGTTAATATTTTCGTGAGGAGCAAAGATAGGGGCTTGGTAGAGCACGTACTGGATCCAGCAATGTACTTTTGTTTTTATAGGTTTTTATGTAGTTTAGGAATCCAGTATAGGTACGGTAACTCATATTCATTCGACCCATTGACTGGGATATTAAATGTGTCTAAAACTGAAGCATGGTTTTGAAGAATTTCATCTTTTGAAATGGCAGTTGGAGTATAAGTATGATTACCAAAAGTGGAATTAATGCCAAGTTCGTTTAAAATACAGTTGTAATAAGGAGCCTTACAAACAAAGACAATGTTATTACTAGCTTTGTCAGCTGGAACCAAAACATATTCCTCATGTAACCTATCTAATTCTTTTATCACTTCTGGTTTACAAAACACAGAAGGATTGAGCATCACTGAAGAGACATTATTTGTCGAAATGCGCATCTGGTGCATCAAAATTGGTACCGTATAAGTTTTACATGTTACGTACTTTTGTTTCCATGTGTCTAATGCGGGATTTTAATATCCCTCTTATGCTTTTAACCCATTTTGACAATGTATCAAGTTCTTTTTTCACATTTAGCCCATCGTCTGGCATAATCCTCGACAGAACTCATAATAGAGATGAAGTTCTGTCGTCAATTAAAAGACTGAGGTTCTCTGTATTGAGGACCTTTAAGAATAAGTAATTTGAGGTCCTCATTTTCAACTATATCAACATCACCAGTAATGACATGTCTAGCTGGAACTTAATTGAAAGAAGATGAAGAACATGTTGGTGGATTACGTATAAGATGGTCTATATCTAGGCACTGCAAAGTATTCTTATAATTAAAAAGTTTGGATGCAATAGTAGTATAGATGTAGGAAATACAGGGTGTAGACTTGAACTTGAAATAAGTTGGAATACACGACTGAAGCCTTTTATGACGAAAAATGTTGCTTATGTTGACGGTATCTATTCCTTTCTTCGTAAATTTGAGCTTAAGGAACTGGCGGTATGATTTGGAAGGAATATTATCCATGGTCCGTGCTGGTTTATAGAGCCTGTGGTAGGCAACATCCATAATCATAGAGTTCAGTCTATATTCAGGTGTTGAAAATCCAAGTATAGACTAGCCATAGCTTCTTCAAATAACGTGTGTAAAACTATCAATGGAATAGAGTAAAGTTTTGTACGAATATGATGTGAACCTACTTGTCTGTTGACGTAAGGCAAAAGTGAATCAAACGTGACATCATTTATACTTGGTCTTTTATATGAACGATGTCCATGACTGCGTTACCGTCTTTGGGTAATAGGAAAGAGTACCATCAGTTTCACGTTATTTCCTTGTGGACTAGTCAAATTTCCCACATCATATACATTATCACTGCATCCATATGGAAATGCAATGCCTAGGGTCCTGATCCAGTGATCTTCTCGTTGTCTACAAAGGGGTGCTTAATGTGGGATTGTTTGTGTGATGGTAAATTTTTTCTAAAATTCTAACCCTCATGGACAAGATGGAGTGGTCCGGTGCATTAAAATGCTTGTAAAGAAGTTGGTTACCACCATTATTAATTTGAAATCTGTGCCCCGATATTCTTTTATTAAGTGAACCCTCGGTTTCAAAATTACAAAAATAAAATTTAGTCGAGAAAAAATTGAATTTTGTCCACTGAAAGATGATTTTGTCTAACAAAATAAATTTTCGTCATTATGTAATTGAAATTATCATTTATAAAATAACATAGTTTTGTAGACAAAGTGATATTGTTATGACATAATTCAATTTCGTCTAACAAAAAACTCAAATTTGTCTCAAAAAACTGATTTTTGTCAGAATCTTTCTCAGTTTTGTACGCGAACTTAGTTTTCAGAATCCAAATAAAACTAATTTACATACAAAATTCACTTGTGAAACAAAATAAAATTTTGTCTACAAAAATGAATTTTGTCATGACAAAATTGACTTTTGTCCACTGACGATAATTTTGCGTCAGGAAATTCATTTTTTTTATTTGTTATCACATTTTTTAAACTTTAACTCATTTTTGTTGAACAAAAGTCATTTTTGTCCACACCAAATTGGATTTTGAGTACAAAATCACAAGAGTCCTATTTGGCGCCCCGTACCCATTGCCGGTGAAGGGCTGCAAAATTTGGGCCTATGCTTGTCACTTTGGACCTTTGAGCAGGGAGGAATCTTTATCGTGCCACACCTTCTGTGACACGGGACCTCAGCTACCATATTAGGCAAGACGTATATAGAATCTAGGCCTACTTGTACGCAAATCACTTGACGAAGTTCACATAATTCATTTGTATATATACATTTTGATAAACGAAGATTATTAATTTTGGTTTTTGCATTGAATTATAAGGAATGAATTTAATATTTTAGAGTATATATATCATGCAAGAATAACCTGGTTTGTGGCAGTTTACGCTTTTTTATAATTCTGCTTCGCGGATTATAGAACGTAAACTGACCCAGGTTATATTTGTATGATATGCCCAAAAATTAAGTTCATCCCTAAAGTATTTCTTCTCATTCTTGCAAATTCAAGAAATTGACGAAGCTCGCTTTGTGAATCAGTTTCTCCCATTGCATTCTATAGGAAGTACAAGATCAATGGTTTCAGTGAAAAAGGCACACTGTACATTTAATACAACCTGTGAAAAGATTGGTTACAAACGATCAAATCCGAACAAGAAAATCCATTTCTAACCAGTTTCGTTGTCTGGACAATCTAAACTGTGGAATAAACCATACGTGCAGCTCCTTGTAGAATTGGTGGAATTTGAAACTGTTTCTTGCACTGTTACCCAGTTAGGTGTGAGGACTCCAACATTAAACAGAACGATTACCACAAATGCAATGCAGGAAATAAATCCAAATACTACATCTGACATGATGACCTGAAAATGAGCATGTGGATTAGATTTATTTATTATGTCATATTCATCCTGTTAAAGCTTACATTAGACGAAACATAACCTACACTTTGTTCTGTTTTTTTTTTTTGGCATATGCGCCGCAATATCTCACTCTGTTCGCCACAGAATAATCCCGAGACCCTTCGGATGATCCCGAGACAAAGCAATGTCTTTGCGAACCAATCACACGGTGCGTACAACAAATTTGTACTCTGTGACCTCCTTTTTGGCTGCCAGTAGAAGAGATGAAGCCCTGTCCGATCAATGCACGCAAGATTGTGTCAAATAAAAGAGATGAGATGGGTTTTGAGTTAAAGAGCCTTGTAGTATGACATCTCCCCGACCTGCCACTCGCCAAAATTCCTTAGGTAACGCTGTAATTGCTTGGAAAATGTGTCCCGAAACGGGGACCCCTGTTTGTTTACAAAGTTTTATTTCTTACCTTGTGTATTTTATCATACCGGTAGAAAGCCAATCTCTAAAGCTTACAAAAAGCGTGAAACGAATACATGAATCAAAAGAGGGATGAGATAGACTGGGAATTCATACATTTTAGAGAAATTATTGCCACCAAAAAAAAATTATGAAAGGGTGGGGGTAGTAATATCCATACTTCAGATGCCTGTGCTTGATATAAGTTATAAAATTTCGAAGGGACGCACAACAAACAAATAATTATTTCCGATAAATACGTACACGTACATAACTAAATGTGTAATGTGCCAATGTTGTAAAGATTCTATAGTCTCGAAACTTGCAAAAAATTGAAGAAGAGATGCGGGGAAGACTACTTTAGAGCATGTATACCCAGATTTACATTCCGTGCACACTGAATGTAAAGAAAATAAAGTTTTACTGAAACACTATATTTTTGAACACTTTGTAAAAAGCCTCTGAATGAATAGATTAGAGAGATACAATATCTGCGAGTTCCTTGCTGATATATTAAGCATCAGCATGTCTGCTGAATGAAAGTGCAGTGCTCTTACAGTGTGTGTTGTGATGTCTGTGCTTATCAATCTATCTTTCAGTTCCCCCCATCGCTAGTGGTATCTGCCCCGAAAATGGAAGTTAAAGTGCAAAAGGCATCCCTTCTCGGTACAGTCTCATGCAGCAACACCCATGTAGCCCAGACCTGGGATCCTCCTCATAGTGGTAGATGGTGTTTCGGTACCTTCCCACCCAAGCTTAACTACAGGGTCTCAAATGAGACTAGGCCTCTAAATGAAAGGTCAATTAAAGTGTAGAAACGACCCAGTATCTGCAAATGTAGTCCCCAACTTTGGGTCAAGTAATATCCTTGACTTTCCTAAAGGGAATGTTTATGCCATGTATCGAACATCGAATACTGCTAAAATCATAAAGAAAAAGGCAGCAATATGGAATAGATATTATACGAGTGAGGGTGTGTCATTGGATAGGTTCTGGGAAATGAAGTTAAATAGTGTGCACACTTTCGGTATTTAGGACAAACCATAAAAATGGGTTTTTTTATTATGTGTATTAAAGAAACAAAACACACGGTAAATGAGCGGCAAATTACAACCAATATTTAAATTAAGATCAAGCAAGCAAACGATTTTTCGGTGTTTTTGCACCAACAAATGATGCTGATGAAAATAAAAAAGGCGAATGTTACGAATACTTACAAGCCGACTTCTTCAACACATTCCTACATGGCACATGGCATATTTGCAGTGATAAAAGATATGAATGCAAAAGGATCAAATAGCCCAGTGTTAGATATACGTCTATTATAAGAGAACATTAGCGCAGTATTTTGAATGAGAATAAAAAAACAACAACAACCAACATCTAATACAATTCTTTATCAATAAAGACTTGAAGGTATCATCTTTCCACATAACAACATACACAAGTTGACCAGATAAAACAAATATCAATAAAATCGACAATTCATTCATTAACAGAAAATGGAGAAGGTCTGTACTTGACTTCAGCTTGCGCTTAAGCAAATAGTGACCACTATTTTCCACGAGCTAAGGTACAACTCAGTTCAGCTCAGAAAGACAATGCAAAAAAGCTGCCATATTACATGTTTAAAAGCATGATCTATCAAATAATCATTTACTATAGAATTAAAAGTCCGTCTTAGCGTGTTGCGAGTGATAATCAGCATCGAAGGAAACTGGGATACAGTCAAGGACATATAGTCGTCTGACTGAAACAAAGGCCACCGAAGGAAGGTTGACAATTTCTGTACTCAGCAAAATCGTTAGCAAAATAATGTTTAGCAGAATAGTTAATGCAATCAACAACTAACTTAGAGAATATCAAGGAGCTTATAGATGAGGATATATACACCAAATATATACTTTTATATGACACTGGACCCAAAAACGGAATTGGTTTTTAAAGAAGTTTTTCACAGAATCCGAATATATACTTTGAGAAAAATACATTAAAATTGAAATATGCATGTATCATCTAAGATGATATCAATAATCAAGACATTCTACATCAACTTTGAATGCAGTGTTATCGTAAGAAACTCCGATCTCAGATCCCTTCCATGTAAAGCAAGGGTGTATTTTGTCACAAATGTTATTTCTATCAGTTATAGACAGATACAAAGAAACACAACAGCAAACAAGAAATCATATTTAATGGACAATCGTTTGTCAACATGTACATCTAAATTTCGCAGACGACCTGTCAGGTATCTCAGAAAACGAACTTGAAACTTTGAAAATATCTTTTAGAATTCAGTTGTTACTGGTTATCGTGTAACTGGTCGTTATCGTTGCTGTCTGCGTTCTCAAGATATCGATTTAAGACACTTCTGTCTTAAAAAGGAAATTTAAACACGGTACCTTTAAAATGTAAAGTCGAAAATGTCACGATATTGCAATGATAAGAATCACAAAACTCTAAATGTTTCACTTCAACTACCATGTTGTGGACAGTACGTGCAACAACAGCAAACATGAACTCGCTGAAAGTGTGATAAACTGGACTGAAATTAAATAATGCGACATTAGCTAAAAACGACAGTCTATCTAATTTAAGATCCCACTGACTCTAAATTCTGTTGTTATATTTGTCCGCGCAAAAGAGGAGCAGAGTGAGAGGAAACTTGTTGCAACATATGTTACACTAAGGATGAAGAGGAATTGTATTAGTACCCATCAGCACAAAAGTCGTTTCGAGGAAGGTTATGTCGAATGAATGCAAACGCTCTCACAAAGAACATATTCTGGACTCCCAATGCTTTCAAAATCTTTCCTACGAGTTCTGTGCACTAATTTAAGATTCAGCAAAGGAAAAAATGTAGCACCAAACTTGGGTCAGTAAACCACTGCGCGTCGTTCTTCTTTTTCTCTTATTTTCCTCATCTCCTTATACATAAGTGTTTAAGTTCATTTTCCACTAACCGAAACACAATTAAACTTTTTCATTTACTCTCGATTCTCTGTACGCAGTCTGGATTGAAAAACATCAAGGTGTATTGCAATTAAGATTCTCAAAGGAATTTATCCTGGAAGGAATCAAAATAGTTTTGAAAAATAATCATTTCTTTTTTGATAACCAATACTTTCTTCAAACAAAAGGAACAACCATGGGGACAAAAGTCGCCCCCACGTACAAAACTTTAGTTTTAGGCTTTCTTGAGGAGAAACTATTTATAGAATGCAAATCAGTTTTTGGAGAAGAATTTGGCCTGTATATTGAGAATAACTGGAAACGCTATTTGGATGATTGCTTTATTTTTTGGATCAAATCAGTACAAGATCTACAACATTTCCACAACATGCTGAATCACTTACACAATAACATACGATTTACAATGGAAATTAATGAAAATGAATTACCATTTTTAGACATCCTGATTGTAAAGGAGGGGGTGAAAATCATAACAGATCTCTACTACAAGAATACAGATTCCCATCAATATTTGATGTTTAACTCATGTCATCCATCTCCCACCAAACAAAACATCCCTTTTAACATGGCCCGGAGAATTTGCACAATAGTAATAGATAAGGATCGCATAAATACAAGATTATCTGAACTTAAGGTATTTCTATGTAGACAGAAGTATCCACCAAAATTAATTGAAACAGCTATACAAAAGGCCAAATAAACTCCCTGCGATCTATTAAACAATATGATGAAACCAACAACAAAAAATTCCTTTCGTTCTTACACACAACCCAAAACATCACAACATGTTCAAAACAGCCTTCCCAATTCTTCAACAATCGGAAACATTAAATGACCTAATTCAGCCCACGGATATACTCCACAGCAGACGTTCACCATCAAATTTGAAAAAAATCTCACTAAAGCCAAATTTACATCAAACCCCGAAAAACCAGCAGTCTTCAAATGCGAGGATCCACGATCAAGTACTTGCCAATTTATACAAACCGGTCACTCCATAACTTTCAAAAACGGAATGAACTTCAATGTAAATTCAACTATGACGTGTAAATCTAAAAATCTATTTTACTGCCCTACATGTGGAGAAAACAGGAACCAAATTGGTTGACCGTGTTCATGTACATAAACAACAAATCAGAGATCCTGAAATAAGAAACACACGGTGTAGCGGACATTTTGATTCGTGCGGGGAAGGCAGGTTTAATATTTTCCCATTTTACAAAGTATAAGAGGAAAATAAATGAACAATTACACAAAGCCAAGGAAACTATGTCATAAAACTGTTTAAGCCGAAACGAAACTGTTAAAATTTTTACTTCCTGTTATTTAACAGGTACATTTTACATAGAATGTATATTTTAAAGGACACATATCATGTTTTCAAAGTATACAAAATTACGTGCATTTTGTCTTCTTTATGCTTATAGTAATTAATTCTAATAGTAGGTAGTCACGTGGTACAATGACATCACATGCGCCTTTCGGATTGTGAAAGTAGTGTGAGATATTATTAAAAACTCAGCTTTAAGGGGCCTAATCTATTCACCATGGGACACATTTAAATCGTTGTTGACAAATTTTCCGAGTTTTATATGTTTTCGCCATCGGTGCATAGTTATAGCGATGTAAATACCCAAATATAGCGAGTAAAACGTGTATGAAATCGGCAATATAGCGAGTAAATAATGTTTATATGGGTTACTGTCTACAAACTGTTTGGTAATGTTATTCCTTTATACATCTGTAATTGGCGCTGTTTTCCTAAACTAAACAGTGCAATTATTATTTATTTTTGGATTAGACAAATTATAATACATTGTTGACAACTAGGCCCTAGGCCAAGCTACTGTCATGGGTGCATTTCGGAAAGAAAGAAAAAGAGAAGACACACACAAATCAATAAAAATAATCAAATTTAAAGTGGAAATCAATTATTTTATTTTGATAAAGCAATCTTATTATTATTGAATTGTGATCTGCACGTCGTTAGGAAGTGGGAGCACGGCGTTATACTGACGCACTCAAGATGTTACAAGTTGAATGAGGAAATCATTTTATAATTCAATTTAAAGTTAGAAATACAATATTCTATTATTCATATAATTAAAAGTTCAATTATTTTGTATCATTAAATTTTTTGTACATCTGCCAGTTGATAGAAATGAGAGCACAAGTTACATTGTATATGTTGTTACAAGGTGAAGGTCAGTTGATCCGAGTGTGTATTGAACAGAATGTATGCTGTAGGCCTACCAGTGTTTATAGCTTCGATATATCCATTTTCTCGCAGTTTGTCAGGGTCTCTGTCAAAGCGGTTTTTGAAAAGGTGACTGGGTGTTTTTTTTAAAGGTAAAGTTCTTGCTCCAACAAAAAATTATCCATGTCTTTTTTCTCGTACCTTCCTTCGAAAAATTGAAAAATACTCAGTCTAAATCCTTTTTACCGACAACTTGTGCACCTGAGCACGGCACAAAACATCTTAATGCGATATTATTTACAAGCCGTTAACGTGATAATTGTTTTTTGTCAATTAAATCTGATCTGTTTATGAAATGGCTAATAGATGTTTTCAAACCCAAGGGCGCATATTACGTCACGCATAATGGCACGTAAAATAGCGAAAGTAAATATGCACATCGCAAGATTTAAATTTTATCGCTTTCAAACTCGAACATAACGCAAAATATTTAATTTAAAACACATTTAAAGGAGTTTTAGGCATAAAAAGAATTAATTTTGCTGAAAAAATGAAAAAGTTTAGAAACATGCGTTGTGTCCTTTAATGTACAGGGCACAGTTTTTCGAAAGGTGGTTTACTTTATATTTTAGAAATTTAGATACTTTTATATTCTAGCATCGCCGTTAAACCCCTCCCATAGATATTCAACAATATAGAAAACCATATATTTTATTGCGTATATTAATTTTCAAGACATGTACCACCCCACCCCCTATTTCTGACAACATACATTTACTGTTGATTGTACATGCAAAGTCTGACAGCCCTCTTCCCTGCTTTTTCGTATATAGCACCAGTGATTGGTGGCTTGAATTGATGAACTGAACCCATATATTTTACTGGTAAAGGATGAAACCGTCCCCTCCCCCATCAGGCAACTTAGGATTTGAGGTTCGGCCGATACAGAACAACTCATTTTAGGGGAGGGGGTGTATAAATTATTCTGTTTTGGCTTGTCAAGTATTTTCAGACAATTGTGAAGTTAACTTGTCCGACTCTCCTTAAACCCCCACTTTGATAAACTATGCAATGAGCCTGATTTCTACAACATAAGCACCATTTTTCTCAACTAGGCTTAGGCCTAGTATACATCACTATATAAGGCTCTAATGCCTGAATGATTATTCAAATTGAATATATAGACTAATGAATTCATCTATACATGTATAAGTGCATTTCCCACAGTCACTGTCATGTATTTCGAAACTAACCAATGCATGAAAATTTCATCAGCTATCTCCCACAAACAAGACTTTTATTTACTCCTGCATTCGTATTGTTTACATAGGAAGTACATGTGCATTATGGGTAATCAAATGATTAGCAAGTGGTTGACTCTGTTAGCTGATCACTTGGCTAGGAGTTAATACTGCGTTAAACTTAACCACTGTGTTAAAGTTAACCAGCTTTCGAAAAACCGGGCCCTTAATTCTTAGGGAATTTAGAGGCGCTTAAAACTTATACACTGAACTGTTTTAAATATTTTTGTATTTTTAAAAGTGCCCTACATGAACATTGTGTAATTTTCTGAAGTCACAATCATGACTGTATTATATTTAACGTTGCTTTCATAACGTCACGAGGATGATGTCATAATGGAACTTGTTTACATTGTTTAACAATCGGAACATCACTCGGCATATTCCAGAGAATAAAATTCTCCGGAATAGGCCGAGTGACGTTCCGATTGATTGTTTAAAAATCTAATGACGAGTCCGCAGGGCGAAAGTGCTCTCTCTCTCTCTCTCTCTCTCTCTCTCTCTCTCTCTCTCTCTCTCTCTCCTACCCCAAGCATATAAAAATACACATTAACAAAAGACTAACCTGTGCTTTAGAGTTGTCAATTCAGGTTACCCAAGGCAACTCCCAAGCTACCCCAAAGCCTATTCGTTATATATATGTGTATATATGTAAGACTCTAAAGTGCGATGGTCGCTCCAAAGATCGATGGTCTGCGCCAAAGTGCGATGGTTTGTTAACGTTACGGACGCCAAAGTGCGATGGCCACGCCAAAGTCTGATGGTACGGAGTTCAGTAACGTTTGTGACGTCACGTCAGTGTAACGTCATTCTTAACGTCTTTCAAAATACCAAAGAAATGTAACACAGACGATAGCAACGGCAAGGTATACAAGGTTGAGGATAGTGAGAACGGCAAGGTATACAAGGTTGAGGATAGTGAGAACGGCAAGGTATACAAGGTTGAGGATAGTGAGAAGGGCAAAGTACATTTGTTGTCAAGCTGTCTTCTTCGCCCAAACATTCTTTAATTCATGATTATTTATTATTTGTGACGTACACGTAATAAAATCCTGGGAATATGCTATAATGCAAAACATTCTATACGATTTCGCGGTGGAATGTTCTGTGTTTAATAACACGACAACTAAACGGTAATGAAATAAGTTGAACTTCTTATTTTTTATGCATGGATTTTGCATTGATATTTTAGTGAAACAACACACGGTTGGTACAGTCTGTACCACAACACCGTGTCGTTTACAAACCAATGGATTTCGGCGTGTCACACCATCGCACTTTGGCGTGTCAGACCATCGGTGTTTGGCGCAGACCATCGGGGTTTGGCGTGACCATCACACTTTGGAGTCCCATCGCACTTTGGAGTCTTACATAATATATTTATATATATATATCATTTTCATAACCGCGTACTGGATGAATTAAATTTTGAATGCATAAATAAGTGGGTAAAAATTACACAGTTACACAGATGTTAATCCCTTTAAATACCATCTCAAGGTGTCTTATGCAATCAAGCTTGGCGATCGTTCTTGTTGACAAAGCTTAATATGACTTCGTAAAGGTAGGGTTTCCAAATAGAAATCACACACGTATTAACAAGACGAGGCTACAATGCAATGAGCTGATCACTTCATTGAGTACAACTAAGATAACTATATCAACTGTTTACCAGTGGCAGTGCGTATACGAAGTCGACTAACATCTAATCATTCTAACTATTTTTGGGGAATGAATCCCGGGTTACACTATCAAGTTTTCAAAGTGTCACTTTGAATGAAACTATCCTAGATGTTCACAAAATGTAACCCTCGCCCCCAAGCAAACTATAATACACATTAACGAAAAACTAACCTGTGAGTAAGAAATGTGTCAATTCAGGTTACTGAAGGCAACTCCCAAACTACCCATAAGCCCAATCGTTATGTAGTTGAAAAGAGAAAAATACCCATAGTACGGAAACGTGTACGTGCCTTGTCTTGTTCACTAAACATCAAAATGTGGGTATTTCCGTGAGTCATATGGCTAATTGGATTGGTATCAGGACAACTCGCCCCCAAGACAACTCGTCCCTCTTTGGGACAACTCGCCCCTTCTCAAGACAACTCGCCCCCTCTCTTAAGTTCTCTTAAGACAACTCGCCCCCATACATGTTTTTGGTCTTTAGGCTTGCCAATCAATGTTAAAAGTGGAGCGAATTAGGACATGCCTTATTCGTCCAAAGAGCTGATTCAAAATGTCCGAATAGAAAAACAATAAACTTAATTAATCTCAAGTGGAACGAGTTAACCCAATTACGTTGACAAATAGTAAAGCTAACTCGTACCCAGAGAGATTCTATTTTAACCATGCATAATTTATAAAAGATAATAATAAGTAACAAATACAAAAAAAAAAAATACATAAATAATAAATAAATGAAAATAAGCTATGTAAACGAAGTAAGAGATGAATAAAGTTTGAGAGAAAGATAATGTAAACAACAAGTTTGAATAAGTTAACAAAATGGACCAACTCCAAACAAAAACAAAGAATAGGCAGCCCAGGAAATTGAATCAACATCAGACATTCCCGTACTGATCATGTCTAGGGTGGATGTGTAAAAAAAAAAAAAAAAATAGAATCACGGAAACTGATAAATGGGTTTTATATGTAAGCAATCGGTTATGAAGTTCAAAAAAAATTAAAAAAGATGGACTGATTGTAAACAATTGAAAAGAAAAAAATCTGTGTGTTCAAAAATGGTCATAGTACCACTGTTAGGGACATGGTCAGACGAGTAGGTCTAGATGAAGCTTAAAATCTAGTAAGGGTTTAGCCCGGCTTCATCCTGGTGAAGTCAGTAGGTTTGTTGATACCATGCGGTTCAAATGACTTCAACCTGTGCATCCAGAATTTTTCCTTCTGCTTTCTTTCGGTATCTGACCAACTAGGGTCATGATCAATAACCACTACTGTCATGTCCTCCCATCGGTGGTTATTGCCATTGAAATGTGTTGCTACTGGCAAATCTTTTTTGGTTCTGATGGAGGACCGGTGGTTGTTGACCCGTCTGCGAAGGTCTGTTGTTTCTCCTATGTACTGCTTCTGGCAGACATCGCAACTGATGAGATAGATGCAATTATTGGTTTTGCAGGAAAAGTTTCCCAATATTTTATAACTGCGACCCGTGACAGGACTGCTAAAACCCTCAGTGTCTGAGCTATATTTGCATAATTGACATCTGAGGTCTGAGCATATTTTGAAACCTCCATTGGGTAAAGGGTTATCCAGTTTGGTCCTTACTATCATGTCCTTCAGGTTTCTGGGACGCCTGAAGGATGCCATCGGTGGTTCCTTAAAAACACCAGCCATTCGTTTGTTGGCATGCAGAATGGGCAGGTGTTTCTTCAGAATACCGTTGATGTTCTTGAGGGCGGGATGATACGTAGTGACCAATGGAACCCTGTCATTCTGAGGTTTTTCTTTATACTGGAGGAGGGACTGTCGGTCCTGTAGTGACATCTCATCAATCGCGGATTGTACCTTGCAAGGATCATATCCTCTGTTAGTGAGATGAGTTTTGAGGATTGTTCCTTGTTCTTGGAAAATAGTAGGAGTGGAGCAGATGCGGCGGATTCGCGTAGCCAAACTCTTAGGTACACCTTTGAAAGTGTGGGGTGGATGACAACTAGATGGCATAAGGTATAAATGAGAGTCAGTGGGTTTGGTGTGGATATTAAACTCAATTTCCCCGTTTCTAAACGTGGCTGTGGTATCCAGAAAAGTGTTATTTGAGGTGGAAATTTCCACAGTAAACTTGATGGAATTATGAAAAGAGTTTGCCATCTCGATAAAATCGTCCAGGCTTTCACGACCGTTAACCCATTTCATCTCAATGTCATCAATAAAACGTAGCCAACTGAGGGGTTTAACTGGTGAATAATGTAGCAGTCTACGTTCCAGTCTCCCCATAAAGATGTTGGCATACGATGGTGCCATTTTTGTTCCCATAGCTGTGCCACTTATTTGCAGGTAGTGTTCACCATTGAACATGAAGTTATTGAACTTGAGGACATGTTCAAGAAGCTGAATGAGTGATTCGGTTGAAGGACATTTAATTACCCTATTGTTCCAAACCTCTCTACACGCCTCGATACCCTCGTCATGTGGAATGTTAGTGTAAAGTGAAGTAACATCCATGGTCATAAGGAGGGTATGGTCTGGCAGGCCCGATGAGGGTGTTTTATTAAGGTAATCAGTGGTGTCCTTCAAGTATGATGGTAAATCTTCTACGTGCTGACGGAGATGTAAATCAATGAATTCAGAGATTTTCTCCGTGGGATGTCCGATGACGCTGACTATAGGACGGCCTGGCATGTCTTTTTTTTGGTGAATTTTAGGCAGTAGATAGAATAGTCCTGGTCTACAGTTGTTAGGACAAAGCGCTCCCAAAACATTGTCACCGATCCCGCCCTTGTTGTACATTTGCTGGAGGGTTTCGGTGATCTTGGTAGAGAACTCTTCGGTGGGGTCAGACTGTAACTTTTTATAAAAGCGTTCGTCTGAGAGCTGTCTATGAGCCTCACGTGTAGGTACTTGTCTTTGTCCATGACAACAACAGTAGAACCTTTGTCTGCCTTTTTAATGACAATATTATCCCGATTTTTTAATGTTTGCAATGCCGACCTTTCGTCTTTGCCGAGATTATCTCGGGTTGAATCCGGCTTTAAAAGGATTTTGTTTATTTCTTCCTCGACCGCCTCGATGTAAGACTCCAAAGCTCCACATTTGCCTGGAGGTGGTTCCCAAGTGCTTTTGGGTCTGTAGAGAGGATGTTTCTCTAAAATGTCAATAGCATCTTGGGATGGGGAGGCACTGTTATCTTTGGAGTCCTTGCGGGAGAAATGTTCCTTAAGCCGTGGTCGGCGGAAGAATGCTCTAGTGTCCTCTCTTACTTGTTGATCATTGACTTCACGTGGAGTAGGACAGAAATTGAGGCCCTTGGAAAGAAGTGAAGTCTCAGAATTCGAGAGAGTGACACTGGAAACATTCAAAACCGGGCATATGTCAGTAGAGTTTTGGTCGTTAATAGTGATGGTTTTCCTTCATTTGAAGCGTCTCGTTGTAAAGCGTGTTAATAATTTTATTTTCATCCCGACCCGACCATGTTACAAACTCTCTAAACCATAGTCAGTAAACACGCTTTACAACGTAACCACCACCATTTTTATCACTCAGTACAATAGTGTATCACTCTTCTCACCAATGTAGTTTATCGATACTTGTCGTTTTTGTGTGTTATTTGTTTATGTAATATATGTCTCTTGATAAAGACGCGGGTTGCGTCGAAAATTTGAGTTTTAAATAACCAACAGTGTCGTGGCCTTTTCAGTGCTTTTATATATATATATATATATATATATATATATATATATATATATATTATCACACTTTATTCCTATTTTTGTTATTTTGTTTGTACAAAAGCCTACACTTTTAACCCCGTAAAGATACGTCTTTTTATTTAATTAATTAATAGTATAGACGGCTGTATGGGGTGGATAAACAATAGACCTATTGTTCTCAAGAACAATAGAAATGGGGTTTTTCCGATTATTTTTAGATATTAATGACCGGAGTCCCTTGGATTATCTGATTGTGATGGTCCTATATCATCTGATTGACATTGAATCTCAATACAACCTTAGAATGACATTGGGTTAATACCTTTGTTATTTGATTTCTTCCACTGACACCTTGATCTGGCGGTTCTATTGTTTACCCATCCTGTAGCATCTCTTCGATTCATCGATCCCATAATTAGGTCGAGGCTGTTCTAATGACCCTTTCCATTCTTCTCGAGAACAATACCTTATCTAAAAATAATCGGAAAACCCCCGGTCATCAATATCTAAAAATAATCGGAAAACCCCCATTTCTATTATTCTCGAGAATAATAGGCCTACTGTTTACCCACCCCGAGTTATTAATAGATATCTAAAAATAATCGGCTCGTGATCAAGCTCTTGCACAGCCTTCTAAGAGGAAGACTTTTGGCCATCAAATTGGTACACCTTGTCCTCCTAGGGATGGTTTACTGACAGATTTGTTAAATTGTGAAAATTCAATGGATACCGATGACTCTGCGGAGCTGTTTACATCGAAAAGCTTGAGTACTCCTAACGAGTTTCAACCTAGCTTGTCTAGCCATACAGTATCTCAAGAGACGTCAGTGTTAGAAGCATTAGCAGGCAATGAATGTCATATTATTCCAAATCAAGCTAACATCGACAATTTAGATAGTCAGCTATACAATTTACCTAAAGAAATTTACACAAACAAATTGCTTGACCTATGTTCAGATGATGAAAGCATGATTTGTTGGTATTGAGATGTATTTTGTTCACGCGCCAAAACACATTCAGATTGTCCTACTGGTAAATTGTTCAACAGAAAAACTACAAAAAGCAGTTCGAGCACAGCAAGATATGATAAAGATTGTTACATATTATATATATTTACACAAGGAGAAAAATCTTGTATAAACGAAATATTTGACAAAAGCAAAGGGTTATCATGTGGTACTGACATGTTCAAAATCAATGCAGTGGAAATAAAAATAACAATGCATTCTCTCATACAACGAGTCGCCAATTTAGAGAATGCTATACACTCCCGAGATAAGTCTACTGAATCTCTGACCTCTGACCTTGAGTCACTCCAATCAAAATACAAACAGCTTCGTACTGAACATGACCGCCTCCAAGCAGAATCCGTTTCAAGATTAACCAAATATGACTCTTTCCAAAAAATCACCTCTGACAATTTCAAACGTGTGGATACAGATCGTATGGATTATCAATCATATAAAGATAAATCAAGCGAGGAATTAAAGAGGCTTTCAAAAGTATCTATGAATTTGCAAAAGCAAATAAATGTGCTCAGTCCATGCAAATCATACGCCAGCACGGTCAACGAACGCAAATCTGAGGGTGATAGTGATAGTACAACTGAGGGAGGTAGTAACCCTTCACAGCTGCATAATTCTTCTTTGTCATATACTCAATCATTACGCTCAACATCATCAACACCATCATCACAACCCTGCTCCTTTACATCGTCAGACTCAATCCAAAATATCTCGACAGAAAAGACTCGAGACCAGCATGCAAACAACCATAGGCCGCGTGAAAATCTGCATTCCTCTCCATCTCACTCAAGTGGGGAAGTCCCCGTCGTGCGCCTCTAACTGTACTCTTATTGGTAACGGTTTTACCCCGCCGCGGTCCAATGACTCCCAGGCAAGTCAATTAAAGACTTTGCGCTTTGATAGCAAGAAAAATGCACACAAAGTCAAACAAATAAGCGGATCTTCAGGACCGTCGGATTACAGAGCGGTTGATTACAACGGAAATCATGCGTTATTACGCTAAGTGACAAACGTAACTCGGAAGCACCTTCTAAGCATGAAGATGACATTTTTATTGGTGTTACATATCGAAAGTCAGCCAGATACTACTTATCGGGCATAGGTAAAGAATCGTCAAGAGCAGGCATTGCAAACTTTATCGAACACAGACGTGTAAAAATAACCCACTTAATGTTATTTAAGCCGAAATTTAATCGATCCCTCATGACTGCGAAAGTAAATGTCCCACCAGAGTTCGCGAAAACCGTGGAATCTCCCGACTTTTGGCCCGAAGGTGTTCGATGCAGGAGATGGATGAACAATAGAGGATGGGAACTAAAGTGTGCAACGCACACACGGGGACTGGCACAATGAAGCTGACAATGACTACCGAGATAAATGATGTACAAGTGTCACACACATTAGTTATCTAGTAGACTTTTTTCTTGTATATTACATGTATGTACTTATCAAGCAGTATTCTATTATACATTATAGTTGTTCTGATGACATGGAATGTACGTGGTATTATCTCATCTGCAATGTGCTTGTCAACCGTTTTAGACAAAGAAAATTGTGACATTATGGTAGTAACAGAACATAAGTTAAAAGAAAGCACGAAAAATTACCTTGGCAGTAGTCATAGAAAGTATGCCTGCTTTGTCAAAATTGATGATGATAGCACATTGTATTGTAATTCAGGGTTTACTGGAAAATGCGGTGTTGCTATTATGTACAAGAAATCGCTGATGTTTTTATTCAAAGAAATTAGTTGTTATAACACAAACCGAATTGTAGGTATGCAACTTGATGATCACAATGGCAACCATTATTACATTCTTGGTGTTCATTTGCCATCTGAGAACAATATTGATGCATATAAACAAGAACTTGATATTCTTGAAAATCTGTACAGCTACTATTCCAACTATGGTAAAGTTATTATTGCAGGTGATCTCAACGGCAGCTTAATTGATACATGTAACACAAACCCTATCAAGGCTCTTTTATTATCAGACTTTGTCTCAAGATGTAATTTATGTATCCAAAACAAAGACTTTGTTATTAAGGGTGAACATTTTTCCTTCATCCAAAAGAGAACTAATCTCGATTACATTTTGTTTGACAAGCATGTTCTTAAATGGATAAAAAGTTACAAAATTCTTGAAGAAGGATATATTTCCATTACATCAGACCACTTACCAGTCAAAGCGATTTTTAATTTCGAAATCCGAAGACACTCTTTAAGAAATTCTCAATCAAAATTACCCGCATGGCATAAGGCTACCCCTGAATCTGTTGTAGAATATAGAAATCTTGTTCAGGACAACTTGCGAGATTTATATAACACTTTACTCAGAGACGACAAAGACATTGATGATTTCGCTAATGAACTCTCGTCAATACTGTTATCTTGTGCTGAATCGTCTATTCCATTCTCGTCGTATAATCCCTATACACGCCCAGATTGGGCAAAATCTGTCAAACACCTGCACACGATAGAACGAATCAAGCGAAGAATCTAGATTTCTGAGGGAAGACCTCGAGGTATGCAGTTCTCTTCCTATCGTGATTATAAGCGAGCAAAGCGTCAATTTCGTAATGCTCTTGACATAGAACACGAGAACTATATGCGCAAGGTATATAGTGATATCGATTAAGCTGCTGAAGTTGATGTTCGGTTGTTCTGGAAGTTGACTAAACGCAGGAAGCCTAGATCATCACGAGTATATCCTGAGATCTGCGATGAAGATGGAGTGATTCACACGGATCCACATGGTGTAGCGGAAACATTTGCTACATTCTACAAGAAACTTTACACTCCATTGGATGAAGATAATTTTGACAACGAATTTCAAATGAAAATCGAGAAGTTCCAACATTTAAAAAACGAAAGTGAGCTAGATTTCGGTTATATACCAGGAGGCAAGATCACATTAAAAGAAACAATCACCGCTATTGGCACCTTAAAACTACGAAAAGCACCTAAAGATGACTTGTTGACAAATGAACACATAATACATGGTGGTAAACTACTTATCTCCTGTCTTCTAAAGTTATTTAACGCAATTGTAAATTGTGGTCATGTCCCCGTCTACTGGAAACGTGGTCTGATAGTTCCGTTATATAAGGGTGGCAATAAACCTAAAGATTCCTGTAACAGTTACAGACCTGTAGCCTTATTGCCTTACTTTTTTTTAAATTATTGAAAAAGTTATCTACAATCGTATTACTAAGTATGTTTTACACAGGAAAGATTTTCCCAACACTCAACAGCAAGGTTTCCAGAAAGAATTAGGTGGTCTGACCGCATCGTTCAATCTACATGAAACAATTTTTCATAATTTGGAACAAGGTAGTAATGTTTACGTGGGGTTTCTTGATATTAGCAAAGCGTTTGACACGGTATGGAGGCCTGGTCTTATGTTTAAGATATACGAACTTGGCATCAGGGGTAAATTATGGTCACTTATTAACCAATGTCACCAAAATACAATGAGTTCAATTATTGTAAACCAAACCCAATCAGGTTGGTTTCCTCTTAACCAAGGCGTTAAGGCCCTTTTATACTGAGCACGAACACAAACGCGACAGCGAACACGACCGCGAACGCGGCGTTCGCATTGCATTGCTTAACTTAATTTTGAATGATGTTGTTTATACTGACGGCGAACGGGACCGAATTCATGTTCGCGTGGAACACCGCGGAGATAGCCTCCAGAGCGAATTTTTGGGAAAAGACCTCGCGAACAATTTTCATTAGCCAATCAGAATGTGAGGTCAAAAGTCATACTTGTCTGTGACAATTCAGGCTTCATCATGCCAGGTGACAGAACAGAACAACTCATTCTCTTAATCGAGGAACATCCAATTATTTATGATAAAAGCCGAAAATATGTAGCTCGCCATGGCCAAAACATAATGACCTTGTGTCATCTGCGAATTTCCACGAGTATCACCGCTTTCAATACGAACAATGATTCGCGCGGAAAGTCGCGTGAAAACTCGCAGTGGTTGCGTTCGTGTTCGAATTCGCGCTCAGTATAAAACGGCCTTAAGACAGGGCGGTGTGCTTTCCACCTTTTTGTACTTTGTTTTTATTAATGATCTTATTCATTAACTACAGTCGGGTAGTCTAAATACTGGTGTACTAGATATCCCTAGCAGCTGCCCCTCTATAGCTGACGACTTGTCATTAATTGGCATATCACCACTATCGCTCCAAACAGTGCTGGATATCGCATACAACTACTCCAGTAAATGGCGATTTACATTAAATGCGTCCAAATCCTGCGTCTTGCAATTTCGAGCTAAAGGAACAAAGTTAGACAAATTATCGTGGCAGTTAGGTCCTTCCAAAGTGACATGCGAACAGTCCTATAACCATCTAGGAATTGTTATTAACTACAAATGCAAACTCTCGGACAGAATACAGGAATCATGCAACAAAGGGCGTAAATCTTACTTCGCACTATCCGATCTTGGTACACAGTTTCTTAACCCAATGACAATGTCTCATTTGTACAAAACAATCGTACTACCATCAGTACCATCATTTACCAAAGTTATGCAGTTATGCGAATCATTTTTCAATATTGTATCCATATGTGCTGAAATTGACGTGCGGAAACTTTTATTCTTTGGAAGATTATGTCGTCTGAATCCAAAAACATTAACGAAGTCAATATTTCTCGCAAGACTATTTTCCTATCTCTACAGTCTCTCCGATGTTCATTCTGGTTTTATTCCCGATATTGTGAGGACTCTCCAATCAAATAATCTTGTTTCCCATTTATGGAAATTTCTGCAGGATGTATCCTTCCCTTCGAAACTGAAATGGAAGAATATGGTACGTGGTAGAGTCATGACCTCGCGTCAAATACGAATGTTGCACGACTGTGAATTTTTTTTCCTTTATACAAATTTTCTCGGACTCAAAACCGTCGTTTATCTGATTTTTAGCAAAACTTCTCTTTGTGGAAGGCCTTTCTTCAATGTGTTTCAACATTCCTCTTGCGCATGTCCTGCAACTGCAATTATTTGGAACAATTGGTGGAACGTGATCACAAACTGTTTTGACATACGCCTTTGTGCAGAGTTATGCGGATTGACAGAAAATGAAATATTTCTTGTTCTTCTGGGGCGGTATACAATACACGAAACCAATAATCAAACCTTCCGCTTACTGAACTTCAATCTTGTTGGAAGCGCAGCTGCGCATTACCAGAATGTTCTGGCTCAGTTACAGGTATCGCCTCCCTAGCTGTCAGACACCATGCCGTTATCTGCGATCCCCCTATCCATCACATACTTTAAGGGTAGTGCATATACGTTTATTTTTCTATATTCTTTTTGTTTATATATATATATATATATATATATATATATATATATATATATATATATATATCTGTTCAAAATGAAATAAAGTATGAATGAATGAATAAAATCTAGCTTTAAATTGATCAGTGCTTGGGTTCAGTACACTTATCATCACTTTGATGTAAAATATATACTTACAGCAGACACAAGCTGGGTTTTGGTACGACAACAACAACAACAAAATTATTTATTCTCAAATAAATACAACATGTGTATTGTAGAGAAGTAATTCGTAATATATAATACAATATTGTACATAGCATGCAGTTAACATGGAGGACATGCCCTCTCCCTTATAACCATTAAAAATTTGCATAATCTTTTAAGTACAATAACATTTTTACAATTAAGAAGCTGTTTAAATTTCTATCTGTCTGTTCTATTTGTATAATATCTATCTAAGTTTTCCAATCTTGATTTCTTAATAGTTTCATCAGTACATATAAATAAATAATGGAACTCCTCAGCCAAATCATTATTATTACATCAAGTGCATACTCTTTCATTTCTTGGAATGTTTAACCATCGCCCTGTCTCTACAGGTAATATAAAATTTGATGCTCTAAATCTACAGAGTATTTCTCTTTTATTTTTAGGAAGTTCATCTAAATAAAATTCAAAATTTGGTTCATTTTTAAAGATGGAATAATTGATTGCTTTTGACGAATTACATAAAAGTTCATTCCATTTCTGTATACTCTGATCCTTCAGTGTTTGTAATACCTTTGCATTTAACCAGTCTGTGTTTAAAAAAGCTTTATTTTCCCATACATATGACAATCCACACTCATTTAAAATGTTTCTAATGCATTTTATCCAAGGGTTATTATTATCTTTACATATAAGTGAATACATAATTTTTGTATTCTTTCTATTGTCTGATAAAATAATTTTTGACCAAAATTTGATTATTCTTGTTTTAATATTTATAGACAAAGGATATCTTCCAAGTTCTCCATAAATAAAATAATTCGGAGTATTTTGATTTAATTTAAGTATGTATTTACAGTATCGAGTATGTAATTTTTCAATTATGGAAGTGTTTAAAAAACCCAAATTGCACAACCATACAATAAAATCGGTTGTATAATTCTGTCAAAAAGGTCAAGTTGACATTTGATTGATAAGTTATTTTGCTTACATTTTTTTAGCACATCAAACATTGCTCTAGTTGCTTTGTCATATTGATATTTTATATTATTGGTAAATGAACCATTTATATTAAAAAATCTACCAAGATACTTGAATTCATCAACAATTTCATTAGTTTTACCGTCATATAAGAAATTATAGCATGATACATTTCTTTCACCAAAAACCATTATTTTGTCTTTTCTACATTAACTTTTAGACGCCATTTGTCACAATAGTCATAAAAAATATCAAGTTTATATTGCAAATCTTTTTCAGTTTGTGATAAAATAATCGTATCATCTGCATAGAATAACAAAAGTAACTTGACATAAATTTGAATTTCATTTTCAAGTCTCTCTTCCACAAGCGGAAGTCCAACAGCACCTCTTGTTAACAAAATTTTTTCAAGGTCATTCAAGTAAATGGAAAATAAAAAAGGTGACAAATTTTCCCCTTGTCGGACTCCCAATTGGCAGGGAAATTCGTCAGAAAAATTATTATTCAATCTAATCTTTGCTTTAATATCTTTATACATGTTGTTAATTATTCTAAAACAATTACCATCAACATTGCTCATCAAAGGGAGTGTGTTAGCTGGCTACACAGCCGGCGTGGTATAATTAATTATCAATCATCTTATGACAAAGATTTTTGTTCAATGTCACTATTTTTATTATATATTTAAATTGGCAATGAGCTATTACAGGGAAAAGAAATAAAACACACTAAATAATCTGTTTCTTTCCAAAAACATACAACATATCAAATATTCAGTCAACAAAGACATTGTCATGAATATTTTGGAAAAAATAAACACAAATACATCAATAACATACCCCAATTGTATGGCAGTGACACACCCAATTAAACCCGTCTCACTGGAACAAAGAGGTATTCTATTGTGAATAATAAAGAAAATTGTATAGTCCCTGAGGGTCTCTACAGTCCAGTAGCTAAGTACTTCGTTACTAGCTTGAAAATACGGATGTATATTTAATTGCTGTTATAAAATTTAAAAATTCATTTCAAAATTAAGGATTATCTCCCTCATGCATAGCTCTTATCCTTGGACGAATTTGGCTCCACTATTTTGGCACGCTGTTTTTGGCTATATTTAGCTCCAAAACTTCATAGTTATTTCGGATTTCAAACATTTCTGTTGAGCATCACTGAAGAGACATTATTTGTCAAAATGCGCATCTGGTGCATCAAAATTGGTACCGCATAAGTTTTACATTGTCGAAATTGCTAAAGATATATTTCACTGCTATAACGTATTAGAATTCTTATAACTATAAATGAACGTTAGCATATTTATGAAATTCATAAAATGCTAAATGTTACTATAGTAGAATTACATGTATTGATACTGATAATATTTATCCAAAATAGAATATCAAAATATTTTATAATTTGCTTACCAATACTTAAAATGTTTTACAGCGAATTCTATTCTAACATCCTGTGAACTGTGTGAAGGGCGGCGTCAGAATGAAGAGCGTGCACATATAGTGAGTGAGTGAGTTATAAATAAGCCGACAAACCGGTTTTAATATTCCAAGTAATCAAACATAATTTATAAATTTCTTAATTACCTGGACTATTGTTATAAACACAGAATACTAATATTAAATTGTATCTGAAACTTAAATACATTATTTTGCATATTTTTTAATCTCAAAGAAAATGATTCGCAAGGACAGAACTCAAAAAATAACTCTCAATCAATTACGGCGCGCAGTTCGCGATAAAATTCCGCAAAAAGATTTTTGCGTCACAATCTGTTTGTATTGCTTTAAATCTAATTCTTTGATTTCCCCCGCTCTTAAATATTTACTTCAAACGTTAAGGTACTCACTTTTCACTTTGAAATTGCCGCGTGCAAATAATAAGTATAAAACAAAACCGTAATAAAATTTCTTAAATAGGAAATTCATGATTTTTCAACAAGAATTAAAATGTAGTTGAGAAACGCTCACATGCATGCTTTACACTTACACTTATGTAATACATACCGTATTGATACCCCCCCCCCCAATAAAAATCCCAAAATGTTCGTAATACTGGAGACATTTATTTCTTTTCAATAATTAAGTGAAGATCAGTAAATATAATTCTTAGTCAATATTACTTACTTACTTACTTAATCCTCTTCGTGCTAGGAAGCACATAAGGCCTTCACTGAGGATAGTGGTCATATAGTCAATATTGAATTATGAAAATTATGCCATTTTTCTATTTTGTGTATAATTCTATTAGAATTTCACCATGATCTTCGTTTTAAAGTATGAAATAAAAAGACGTATATTTACGGCGTTAAAAGTGTAGATTTTTGTACAAACAAAATAATAAAAATAGGAATAAAGTGTGATAATATATATATATATATATATATATATATATATATATATGTGTGTGTGTGTGTGTGTGTGTGTGTGTGTGTGTGTGTGTGTGTGTGTAAAACATATATGGTACCAATTTTGATGTACCAGATGCGCATTTTGACAAATTATGTCTCTTCAGTGATGCTCAACCGAAATGTTTGAAATCCGAAATAGCAAGGACGTTTTAGAGCTATTATAGGCAAAAGCAGTGTGCCAAAAAAGTGGAGTCAAATTCGTTCAAGGATAAGAGCTATGCATGAGGGAGATAATCCTTAATTTTGAAATGAATTTCTAAATTTTATAACAGCAATGAAATATACATCCATATTTTCAAGCTAGTAACGAAGTATTTAGCTACTGGGCTGTAGAGAGGGCGAGTTGTATTGAGGCGAGTTGTCTTGGGGGCGAGTTGTCTCGAAGACGGGGCGAGGTGTCTTGAGGGCGAGTTGTCTTGGGGGCGAGTTGTCCAGCATTCATTGGATTCACATGCACATATATTTACACAGGCAGTCCAGTATATATAAAGATATAATACATACAGGAACAGCATATGGAGAGTGCATAAACTCACATAACCTTATACATTTAATGTCATTGCATAAATTTAAGTTATATATAAACACAGTATATATATAGTACAGGTATTCATAACCAATTACACTGATTCCTAATATGCACTGTGTCATTACGTAGTTTCTCGGCACATTTAAGATATTTACCTAAATTACTCAGTTCTTTGATGTTATTTACACCCAGAAGCTTGGTCAATTTAAATACACTTGGTTTGGCATAATAAAATTGTTTTATTTTTCTTTTCTTAATTCATTATAAAGAGGACATCTTAGAATGAAGTGGAATTCGTCTTCAATATCATTTAAATTACAGTATTTACAAATCCTCATGTTTCTGGGAATATTATGTCTACCGGTTTCTATACATTATGAATGTGACGAGGTTCTATAACGAGTAATAAGCTGCTTACTATACGAGTCTATTGGTTTTGTTAGATCATACTGTACACAAAAATTGTCAACAAGGTGCCGGTATAGCATACACCTTGATGAACTTTCAAAACTACACATTATATTTTGTCTGTATATGTCTAGCATTTTGTGTTCGATTATTTTATAAATATTTTGGTTCCTATTGTGGTCCCACAAGTAAGTTAAACCCAGATTAGATAATTCTTCTTTTATATTAGCTAACCAGTTACTATCATAAGTGTACTGCCTAGACAAGACGCAGTCAGTTAAACCACTTTAATGAATCAATCAATCAATGAATGGAGAAGAACTACAAAGAAAAGTAAAGATTCCGTGTACACAGGGTTAACACATCATAAAAATACAAAAACATAATCACACAAACAACTTCCAACTGACAATTGAAACGTGTGATAAAAGTTGTACATCACGATTGTGACACAAAGTGCGTTCCATAGTTTAAATTTTCAATAAAGGGCTGTGTTTAGATAAACGTGAAAATCCAGTAAAAATTAACAAACCAGACCAAAGAAATTACATAACAGAATAAAGGAGTAAATATAAGCCAGGCAAGTATCACATCAGACAAGCAAATAACTATAAATGCATGTTTATAAGTATACCACGTGACTAACCGAAGACTGCATGGAAATCGCAATATACGATAAAATACATGATGTGCATTCCTAAAATAGCTAGAACTTGTGAAATAAATCATACACAATGTACTTAATTAATGCATGCTTACATTGTGGCCAGCCAAGCTTATGGCAATTTCCGAAAGTTGAACGTGGAATTCTGAGTGGGACAAATATACCAAGGGCCGATAACTCTAAAGTTATACGTATGGAAGGCAGTGGCTGCCAATACACAAACACGCCAGTTATAAAACAGATGATTGTAAATCAATGAAAATTGAATTAATAAATGAACGTTTATATCGATTTAACCTTATCTAAGAAAATATCCAAATGAAATACATATATATATATATCAACAATATGTTCCAGTACAATAAGTGAACATGTCTTCGTAACAAGCCTTTAAAATACAATTGTCTGTGTTCTTCAGTTTTATCCAGTACTTAATTATTTTTTTTTTCTCTTTATACATAAAGGTAATCTTCCTAATTCACTGTAAACCATATTGTTACATGTCTTTCTATTTACACCCAGGACATTTTTGCAAAAACCAATGTGTACTTTCTCACACCTGGGGCTTTATGCATTGGAGGACATATTTTTCTCGTCTTATTTCTAGATAAATCAATATGATGACTTGTAGCTTATCGACAAAAAATTAGGTCAATAAAATTATTGTCGCCCAGGTTATTACACGACATCTGGTTATTACACGACATCAGGTTATTACACGACATCAGGTTATTACACGACATCAGGTTATTACACGACATCAGGTTATTACACGACATCAGGTTATTACACGACATCAGGTTATTACACGACATCAGGTTATTACACGACATCAGGTTATTACACGACATCAGGTTATTACACGACATCAGGTTATTACACGACATCAGGTTATTACACGACATCAGGTTATTACACGACATCAGGTTATTACACGACATCAGGTTATTACACGACATCAGGTTATTACACGACATCAGGTTATTACACGACATCAGGTTATTACACGATATCAGGTTAGTACACGACATCTGGTTAGTACACGACATCAGGTTATTACACGACATCTGAAGATGATATATGTTGTTAGTCACCGAAAAGATGTCGACAAAATGTCAATGTCATGCTCTAAATTAAGACTTTTTGGCAATATCTTGAGTAAAAGCGATTTTTATTATCTCGTTTTGAAAACAAATCATTCAAAAATGATTTCATTAAGTAGTTTGGTTGATTAAATGAGCAAATATCGTCATAAGCTATCTATTTTGAGCATAAAATTGACTTATTGTTGACAACGTTTCGGCCATTCATTTTCAGGCTGTTGGAATTTCCATGGACACAAATTGTGCTTAACTGATGTGTTTTTATATTCTTGTGAGTCAAAATTAAAAGCCCTCTACACAACAAGAAATCTCTTGCTGTGGCTTCCAACTGGACATTTTAATGAAAAATGAAGATAAGGAACAGTGATCAATCTCGTAATTCCTATAAGCAATACAAAATCGAGAGCTGGACTAACACGAATCTATGGATACACCAGAGGTGGGATTAGGTGCCTAGGAGGTGTAATCATCCCCTATTGACCAATCACATCCGCCGTGAACCCTATATCTTGATCAGGTAAACGGAGTTATCCGTAGTCAAAGTTAGTGTGCCAAGAACGGCTTAACAACTTGTTTAGCAGTAATCTGTTTCAATTTAAAACTGATCATATGCAAAATAAACTCTTGCATATCAAATCAGTTGAGACCGCCGCGGTGGTCTTGAGGTTACAGCGTTCGCCCCGCATGCGGAATTCGAATACCGGCCGCTACAGACCTTAGTCGTTAAAACAGGCATTGACAGTTCCATTGCCATAACGCTTGACATCAGGTGTGAATGTCACAGATCCTCAGAGATGACATTAAAAACGGATGTCCCGAGTCACAGTAGGTTTGGCACGCTAAAGAACCATCACTGCTCAATGGCCGTAAGCGCCGAGCAAAAGGCCTAAATTTGAAGCCCTCGCCGGTCTTGGTGATGTCTACATATGAGTAAAAAATTCTCGAGAGAGACGTTAAACAAGATACAACCAATCAAATCAGTTGAGAGACATAAATACAATGTGCCCCGTAATACTCTGTTTGGATTTATGCAGGTCTTAACTCTGCACCCAAGTCCTATTCATGACTCTGGTTAAGTTAAGATCTTGGCACGCATTATGTTTTCGTCAGTCCGAATTAAAATCAGGCATTTCGCAAATTGTATGTTTGTTGTAATGATTTTGTTTGCAAATACAACCTGTCATTAGGTTGAAAGCTATCTGACGTGTTTGACAACAATTGTTAGGCTGTTCTTTAGATAGTAATTTCCATATTGACCAATATAGATGACATTCCGTTGTGGTATTGTCGAAAACACACGATATTTGGGACATACATCAAAGTGTTACTCCTCGTGATGAACTGTGAACGTACTGATCAGCTTTAAGTTTTAGAATGTACCTTTTAAGCAAAATCAATAATTCTCTTTTTTTTCCCCATTCATTACATTTCAGTATGACGAAATGCTATTAAGCTGTTACAAAAGTTCTTTGAAAAGAAATAATGGATATAACTAAAATTCGGTTGATTATAAAAAAGATGAATATTGGCAATTTTGCGTTCAATGAAAATTAAGCAAACATGACCGTGAAAGTAGTTTATGTATCTCTCTGTGTAGAGAAATATGAAACTTGGATATCGTTAATTTAAAAACAAAAACAGACCGCGAAATACTTCTAATGAAGTTGGGCATGTTTTAGAGTAAGATGGAGTTAAAATTTTAAGTTATGCAAGAGTTGTTTAAAATTCAAATTCTAGTCAACTTTATAAAGAAAGCGAGTACAATTATCATAGGTAAAAAAAAATCAGTTTACACGATATGTGAAACATTGAAATCAGTTTATCCGGTACATGAAACATTGAATTGAACGGTTATCAGTTTAACCGGTACGTAAAACATTGAAATCAGTTTAGCCGGTACGTGAAACATTGAAATTAGTTTAACCGGTACGTGAAACATTGAAATCAGTTTACCCGGTACGTGAAACATTGAAATCAGTTTACTCGGTACGTGAAACATTGAATTGAACGGTTATAAGTTTACCCGGTACGTGAAACATTAAAATCAGTTTACTCAGTACATGAAATCTTGAACTGAACAGGTTTTATAAACCCGATGATAGTACACATATTTCAAGAGAGTTCACATTTCTGTTGCTAATCTATCTATGAGGAACAGAAACTTGATAATGTTCAATATTTCAGAATTGCGTGTGCCTAAATCTGACAAGATCTCTTGTAGTATTGATGAAAAGAAGCTAACTTTCAGATCACATCACTGTAGTCATTGGGCGGTGTCACGAGGCGGGTTTCAATGATCCGCTTTTGCTGAGTATTACTAGTACTTAAGACCAAGAAAAAGCGAAAACACATTTACTTCACATTTTCTTGGATCCTGAAGCAGACATAATCACTAATCATTACTATGACTTCCGGTAATATTGAAACAATGGTTGTCTCTCAACTTGTGGAGAGTAAAGTCAGAAAATGGTTTCAACTAAGTAATCTGAAGCGGAACGGATACATTAGCAAACAGGATTATTCAGATATGACCGATTCTTTCATCAAAGAGTTTAATTTGGACGAGAAAAAAGCGCAAGCAATTCGAAATTGGTTGGAGAATGGATGGGAAATTTTGATTCAGAAAGGTGAAGAAATTACAGCGAAAGGTGGCAAGGGTGGAATATCAAAGGAAACAGCACCAAAATTGTTAGAAGTCGGGGAAAAGATGGGAAACAGCGGGAACATATCTGAAAATGAATATGTCGCAGCTTTCAAGGAACTTGTCGGTTTCAATAAAAAGTTGTTCGTAGAAACATTTGAATCCATGGTTGGGAGCTTCTTCGATGCTTTTGATGTGAACAACGCTGGATATATAACTTTTGAAAATTTTCAAAAGGGCATGAAATGTTTCGGGATGAGTAACTCAGAGGCGGTAGAGGCCATGTTCAAAGCCATGGACACAAAGAAAGGAGGACAAATTGACAAAGAAACGTACATCGGTCACTGGGTAGAATTCATGACAGGAGACAGCATAGATGGAGTAGTCGCCCAATTTCTATGCAGAATGTAAACAAAAACTGTGTTAAATAGGATTCGATCAATCTGTATGACACTAGTCATATCTACGTCGTTCTCGTCCAGGATAAGACAAAGGATGGGTGACGGACAACATAACTGTGTGTTGTAAATGTGTAACTGTGTTGTCGGTTTGTGACGTGCTTCCTCGATCTCCACAAAGCACAACGTCTGGGGCTCTCTTTCATGACAAACAAAGTGGAAGATTTGAAAAAAAAAACATTTGGGTGTTTCCTATATACATGTATACAGATAAGTGAATGGTGAATAATGTGAGAAAAAATTGACTGCTTAGATTCTATTTCTTGAAGGGATTGGATATTTCTTAAAATATAATTCTCGTATTTGTAACCATAAATTCTCAGTTTTTACAATCTATATACATGTATTTTGAAAAATAATGGTTATTTGTACAATGTACGTTTTGAAATAAATTTCAAGTCAATCGCTGATGTTTTGTTTTTAGCTTTTTTCCCAATATAATCCCGTTCGTTAAGTCATAAAGTGCACTAAACACAAGAACGTTTAGACATAAGATGAAGTCTTTAATCAAGACAGATTACTGACAAATAAGTCGAAGTTACAGGGGTTTCAACAGTCTCGTTTAAAGTCAGCACTTCGCAAATTCTACGGTCGTTATAACGATCTAATTTACCAATACAATCTGCCATTGGGTAAATGCTGTCTAACGTGTTTCACACAGATTGTTAAGCTGTTCTTTACACACTGATTTTCATTACGGATTACTCAATTTGCATGATCAAGATATTGGCCTCATGGCGGGTGTAACCAGTATACATGGTATGCTTACTTCTCCTGGGCCCCTGATCCCGCATCCGGTTTGCCCTACTCTTAATTTTGTATTTTTAATAGGGGTTATGAAGATTAATCACTGTTCGTTGTCTTCACGTTTTCATTGATGTGAGTGAAAGTTTTTCGAAGGAACGCAACACAAACAAATAAAATACGCAATGTGGTTTAAGTATCTTTTACTGACCTTTAACATAAGTAGACCTCACATTTCATGGACCCGGTTGTAATGGATTCCTTGGAAATTCGGAAATACAATCATTTATAGGGTGCAAGCAATCTATGAGTGAATTAAGACATTTCTATATGATATACTTTATTCCTCTGAAATCCCTGCACGGCTTATTTTTACATTATCGTGGGCAAATTCCATGTATGGAAGAATAAAATTATGATCTTCTTGATTGATTGTATCTTGTTTAAAGCTTCTCTTGAGAATTTTTCACTCATATGGAGACGTCCCCAAGACCGGTGAAGGGCTTCAAATTTAGGGATTTGTTTGGCTCTTACGGCCATTGAGCAGTGAGGGTTCTTTAGCGTGCCACATCTACTGTGACACGGGATATCCGTTTTTAAGGTCATCTTTAAGGACCCTTGACATTCACATCTGATGCTGAGTGTTTGGCGGTGGAACTGTCACTACCTGTTTTAACGACTAAGGCCTGTCGCGACCGGGATTCCAATTTTTACTTCTTCAAAATCCACTTAATAAGCACTCAAAATACTATGGGTTTTTTTTTGCTAAATTATTGTGCAAAGCTATAGTTTATGAGTTTTGTATTCTAATTCTAAAGATCCCATCCAGAATATGATTAGAATGACATATTGACCTGGAAAGGAGTAAAAAAATTTATTAAGCAACGATAAAATAAGAGATCCTATCAAGTAAGGACATGGGAACAATTTATGTTTCGGGAAAAGGGTGTGTGTGGAATTTGAAGCATACTCTTGGATATTTAAGATGTGAATTTTAAATCATTATCGAAAAAAGGTTGGGCTGGGGGGTTAGAACGGGATTGAAGAACTTCTTTGAAATAACCTTGATAGCAGTCAAGATGTAGACTTCCGTCATGTACACGTAAACTAGAGTACTCGACAAATCTAAAATCTGTTTCTGTGATTTTGTTCAGGTGGCATGGACTCTGTATCGTGTCATATGTATGAGATTAGCGATAGAATAAATAGCAAATTAGAAGTAGCACGACACGACTCTCCACGGTGTTGTAGCTATGGATCATGATAAAACTTGTCCTGGGTAGACCTCTCCTTGACATCATACACACATCACTCTTCTTACCTTGACCTCTGGAAGTAATTAAGTCTATCAATATACTTTTAGACTCTAGATACTGTATACAGGGAAATATTCGCCCCCGTTTTATTTTCTGTCTGCAAGTGTAGAAAGGAGAAACTAACACGGGTCGAAAATAACATGGGGTGAAAATAACACGGGTCGAAAATAACATGGGGCGAAAATAACACTATATACAGTATTTCTTTTCAATAACTTCCTTGTTAATCAATTTACCAAACACAAACTTTATTTGACCAAGAAAAAGAGATGAATATAATTATGCCCGTACACAGCAAAGTACACCATAGGAAAGATCTTAATGCATTTAAAAATATACATGGCTAAAATGTTAAGATAACTAGATACCTTTCTTACCTTCAACTTTTATCCTACACATAAGAACAGAATAAAGCAGTATCATATATGTATTTTTGTTTAAGGAATCAAAAAGCTGAGCAAACATTTTTAACAACATTAGTATTTGATATTTATGCTGGAATGTCTCACAATCTTGCAGTGTTTAACTGTATACAGACAGACCTATTACATGCTTCCTATGTCCACCAATTATTACAATGTAAAACAAAAAAGAAAAAAGGAATGCAGGTAAATGTGTCCATGCATGGACATTTACATTTCTGTGAATTTCAACTTCAATATGGTTCGATGAACTGTTTGGGGAGCTCAATAGACCAAGACGCACGCAGTAAAGTCCTCTGAAGACGTAACTCTGGGTATTTTCTCATAATTCATCACACCCAGTTTCTCTAGAAATCACACGTTAATTATTGGCTACTGAATTTCCATTGAAAGCAGCATTACTAGTACCACCTGTCTATTCTTGAATTCTGGGCTGATAACGTATATATTTCACACAGTTCACACATCGGCGACAAAATCAAGAAATCGTCTCCATGGAAATTGTCTAATATTCAGATCAACCAGCCTCTTTACGACTGAGGGTTCTACATAACACGCCATTCTATACGTGCGTATCATCGTCTTCATCCATGTTAGTTAAGAAGTATATGGGATTTTCCTTTGTCACTGCAGAATGCTGGTTAGAACTGTCATCCATCGTCAAATAATCGTTTCCATCCATATTAGAGTCTTTATTGTGGCGCCCATTACGCCTTCTTTAATGAAATACCAAAAAAAAAAAAAAAACCAACTATGTGACAGATGTATTGTTATCATTAACAATAGAAGTTGTTATTTTCCTGACGGATAGCTTTCGCCAAGATCTAGATGATATACCAGATGGTGTAATTTGGATATCATTTGGATATCAATTCTTCGACTTATATGCTATCCCATTTTCATCTTCGCTATATGCTACATTTTTCATATTTACCAGATGTTTTTCTTTTTAAAATAAAATGAATCGTAATGTGATTTGGGCGTTAATTGGTTGCAGATTAAGAGAATGGCATTTAACGATGGAAATGTCTAGATAATTAATCACAGAAATTGTTTTGTTGTAGACCAATACCTGTTGCACAAAGTTCGTGTAATAGCAATATGATTGTCTTAGCATTCTGTATTATAAGGTTAAGGATCAAAGCACTTTATACTTCATTGTAATGGCACTTTTGAAGTTATAAGTCAACATGCAAAGAGTTGTACTCACTTGAGTTTGACCGCGACAATGATAATGATGACCACAAGAAGTACACCACCCCCAACGCCAGCCAACAGAGGAATATTCTGCGATATCCAATGCTAAAATTAGATACGAACATAACACAAGTTAGTCTATTCATGATTTCTCTGAATTAGACCTTTTCAATTCTACTTGGAAAACATAATAACCGATAAAAAATATTAACTTGACACTTCAAAACTCGATGTCGATATTTCTCACTATGAATTGCGTAAAAGAATCAAAACTGAAGTTGCTTACAAAGAATTATTTCATTGATTAGATAAAAAATTATGAATTACTCGTATCATGGGTAATGAATTCTATTTTGATTCCATTTCTTTGATCAACAAACGATTAGAATTAATGTTGACAGTTATTTGATTAGAATTAATGTTGACAGTTAGTTGATTGCTATAAATAACAAACCCCATTCTTTCCTCCACTGTCTGTCTTTAGTCGAGAGAGTTCAAACGGGAAAGCTGCTTTCAGCTGCTCAGTGGACATTTCTTTTAGCTTTATCTCGAAACGCTCGCGCTTCAGTGGTTTTCCATCACATATTACTGGAACTTGAAAGTCTGTTTTCCCATTGCTGAAAGCCCAGTGTGGTATATTTGATTAGAGAATAACAGATTAACATTAACAATATCCTCATTTTTCAATGAAGTTCATGTAACATATATCTCATTGTCTTCTACAAATAGCACCGCTCGCGGTACCTTTGCGTTTAGGAAGGGCGGGGGGTGTGGCTCGTTTGGCAATTCAAGAGCACTAGATTTCATTTTTAGAGTCCGGCACCGCATCAAGCTTAAGGCGTGTTACGATAGTGGTGACTTTTCCTGTTTCAAGCACACGGCATTGAAAGCAGACGTCACAAGTCCTTCAAATATGGACTTCAAAATAAAGGGTCCCGTGTCAAGATAAGCATGGAAAAACTCAAATGCTAAGACCTTGAAGGTCGTATATATGTCAAAATTAATGGCAATTCACCTACAACTGATGACGTCTTCATATGCATGAAGAATTCCTGAATGGGACAAACAAAAATCTACAAAAAATTATATATTTACACTTACAAATAAAGTGCACATATCATTTTAGCACTCAGTCAATGTGGGAAAAATATTTGATAAGATATTTGATATTTAAAAATTAAAAACCATTACAAAATACCTGTATGATAAGACATGGTCGTTTAAAATTATGTTGACGTCATGGCATATTGAAGAAACCAACACATTCAATGAATTTACTATCTTGTTGACATTCGTTTCTGTGAGATGTCCATCAAATTCAAGTAGGATCTTTTCTGCTCCGTTTAACCCTGTAATATGAATATATATACTAATTTACTCCTTTAACATGGGAATGGAAATTAAAATAATAAAGTCAACAGGAGCTATACTGTACATACCAACGGTGGATTTTCCTTGCATTATTTCACAAGATCTTCCTGAATGTCCTTCCTGACAGTTACACATGTAGGATCCTTCAGTATTGACACACATTCCGAATCCGGAGCACTTCTCATGTTCACATTCATTTATATCTTGGTCACATTTTAAACCACTCCACCCGTACAAACATACACAATGAAATGATCCCTCGGAATTTAGACAAGATTTTGCGTTTTTACACAAGTTCTCCTGACATTCATTAATGTCAATCTCACAATTTCGTCCTCTCCAACCCTTAATGCAGGTGCAATTATATCCGCCAGCAAAATTATGACAAGTCGATGCTTGGAGACAAACACCGTTATTGCATTCATTCACATCTTCCTCGCAATGTTTGCCTGTCCAACTAGAGGGACAGCTGCAATGGGCACTGCCACGAGTATTCATACAAGTCCCACCATTTTCACAATTCAGCATGTTTAGTTCGCATTCATTTACATCGTCTGTGCAGTCTGCGTTTCCCCATCCTGGTCTACAGTGACACGAATAACTGCCATCTGTATTGATGCAGCTTAAACTGTTCTGCGGCGAACAAAAATTTGGAAAGGAACATTCGTTCAAGTCATTATCGCATGCCCTACCCACCCATCCTTTCTGGCATGTGCAATTGAACGATCCCGGGCTGTTGCTACATTGAGAAGCATGAGTACAAACGCCAGTTTGGCATTCATTTACGTCTTGTTCACAAGCAGTTCCTGTCCAATATGGCGGGCAAACACACTTATAACTACCCGGATTATCAACGCATGTCCCTCCATTACGACAAACATGATTTTTACATTCATTTACATTATTTTCACATTCCACACCTTTCCAACCTGAAAAACAGTCGCATCGAAAACTTCCATCAAGATTAGTGCAGTTTCCATTGTTGTTGCAAATATTTTGAGAACATTCATCAAAGTCTTCACCACATTTCAATCCTGTCCAATTTGGGGGACAAATGCATACGTAAGAACCAAACGTATTTGTACAAGTACCGCCATTAAGACATGCTTCATTCTGATGACATTCATTAATGTCTTCTTGACACTGATCACCTTGATATCCGGCATTACAAGTGCATTGGAAGCTTCCAGCAGAGTTTGTACAATTACCACGATCATTGCATATCTTCGTATGCAAACATTCATTCACGTCTTGTTCGCAGTTTACGCCTTCCCAGTTTGAAGAACAGGAACAACTGTAAGATCCTGGATTATTTTGGCAAGACCCTCCATTAGAGCAGGGATTGTACACAGAACATTCGTTAACATCTGCATCGCAACCAGTTCCGTTCCAGCCTGGATAGCAGGAGCATGAATAAGTTCCAGGGCTATTTGAACAATTTCCGTGACTATGGCATGCATTCTGAAGACATTCATTAACATCATCGGTGCAGTTTTCACCTTTCCAGTTAGTAAGACATATACATTTATAGCCGCCTTTTATGTTGTAGCACGATCCTCCATTTTGACAAGGAAGGTTGACTGAACATTCATCAATGTCCGCATTACACTTCTCACCATACCAACCTGCTAAACACGCGCACTGAAATGTTCCGTTGAGATTTGTGCACGTGCTGTTGTTTTGACAAATATGCATAGAACATTCGTCAATGTCATTTTCACACTTTCTTCCAGTCCATCCAGGGGGACAACTACAGTTATAATTCCCGTCCGTCAAATCTATGCACGTGCCTCCGTTTTCACAAGGTGCTTTCATGCATTCGGGAATTTTGCTCTCACAATTCTGTCCAGTATATCCTAGAAGTTTTAAGTACAAATAATCTCATAATGGTAAATCAGATATAGAATGTATGCATTGTACTTTATGCAATACCTTGTCTCATGTGAAATTGGTGGTTTGGGAGTGCTTTGGTTTTCAAAAATTAAGTTTACATCCCGGAAATGTATTGACATATACAGATAAGTATTTCTGTTTAACTTACCATTCTGACAGTGTAGAAACCCAGCTGTAGAACAATTCCCATGATCTGTATCGACACAATACCTGGAACACTCATTGCCAAAAAAGTGAGTATTGCAGATGAGTTTTCCATAATCATTACACGTTCCATTGTTTTTGTCAGTGCAGAATATATTGCATTTAGGCCCGAAATAATGGTCTTCACACACCATTTTACCCGACATATTACATCTTCCGTGACTACTGTTTACGTGAAATAAACATCGATGAGAACAATCCGAGCCATAGAATTGTGGATCACACTCAACTGTTATAATCATGTTTACCCTGAAAAATCGTACATTTCATTGTATCACATTAGTTAAATCGTATCAGGCGAATAGATAAATTGAATTTACATATTGTAAAGATAATTTCGTTAACGTTAACTTTTTAAACTTTACTCAGCAACTAAGAGGAATAGATGTTAGAAAACAGATGACAGAATAACAAGTCTTCATTTTTACCTGGTCAGAGTATTGTAAAGCAGCGTCGCATTTGAATTTAAGACATTGGCATGCACAATTTGGAAAAATTCCTGAGCCAGAGTATGATTTCTGTTGTCACCGTCATAGATCAAAAATTCAACAAAACTATTGTTCTGGAATAAAAATAAACCATTTCTGTCTGTAATCATATTTGATGAATATAAGCGATGTACCACAACTGACCTTTGAATTCTGAATTGAAATCAATTTTGCGAATACCGGTATCTGGTCATAACATTATCTCAAAGTATCACAAGTCATTTTACCGTCCAGTTTTGGATATCTATTTTTATCGGGTTCTGGAGTGTGCCAATAACTGTGACGTTCTGAAAGTCGAGATTCGTAGTCTTTCCAAGAGATCTACTCTCCAATGAACTGATGATAGGTCCACCTTTCCCAGATCTGTCATTAATACGAAGACAAAAACAAAATATGTATCAACAAACGATAGTATTTATCGAGTTGTCAATGTAGCAGACAATTCTTTTCATCCTTTCAGTCCCGTTTAAAGTCAGCAATTCGTACAATTTTATGGTCGTTATAACGATCTGATTCACCAATACAATCTGTCATCACGTAAAGTGTTGTCTGACATGTTTCATACCGATTGAGGTCGTTCTTTGCACATTGATTTTGACCACGAATTACTCCGTTTACCCTACTGAGATATAGGGCTCACAGTGGGTGCGACTGGTCGACAAGGGATGCTTACTCCTGCTTGGAACCTGATCACACATCTGGTAAGTTCAGGGGTCAATGGATCACTGTCCGTTTTCTTCACCTTTCCATTAAATATTTTCTCAAAGATTAAGTTTTTTGTTATTTTACGTGTCATTCTATGTATTTCCACTTATGTAGAGTAGGTGCCACAAATTGTGACATATACAATATATTGCCTGACGCTCATGGCCGCAGCAATGCAGAATTTCATCGTGCCAAAGATTACCGTGACACAGAACCTCTATTTTAAGTAATATCCGAAAGACCCATGGTCTTTAAAATGAAAAGGTGAAGATCTCCCGATTAGATTAGGCCCTCATTACCCCTTGCTTGTCGTAAAAATCGACTAAATGGAGCAGTCCTTCGGATGAGACTGTAAAAACCGAGGCCTCGTATCGGAGCAAGTGTGTCAAGATAAAGACCCCTCTCTGCTCAAACGCCGTACGCGCCGATCATAGGCTTAAATTTTGCAGCCCTTCACTGGAAATGGTGACGTCTGCATATGAATGAAAAATTCTAGAGTGGGATGTTAAACAATATCAATCAAGCTATAAAGTATACAAAATTAAGTGTTGGGCAAACACGGACCCCTAGACATACCAGAAATGGAATGAGGTGCTAAGGTGGAGTAAGCATTCCCTGTTGACCAGTCCCATCCACTGTGATCCCCATATCTAGATTATGTAAATGGAGTAATCCGTAATCAAATTCAGTGTGTAAATAAAGTCCTAACAATTGGTACATGTCGCACGTCAGACAGTAAGAAAGGCGAAGATAAACAGTTATCAGTGTCGTAACTCCCACAAGGAATACAAAAAAAAAAGAGTTGGGCAAATGCGGACCCCTGAACATACCAGAGTTGGGATCAGGTGTCTTAGAAGTAGTAAACATCCCCTGTCGACCGATTACGCCCGCCGTGCGCCCTATATCTTTATCAGGTAAACGGAGTAATCTGTAGTCGAAATATTACCCAACGATAGATTGTATCATTTGGTAAATTATATCATTATAATGACCATAGAACTTGCTAAATGCTGACTTTAAACGAAACTGTTGAAATTCCTGTAACATAAATTTATTTGTCAGTAGTCTGCCTCGATATAAAAACTGATCATATGCAGAACAAGCTCTTGCGTATCGAATCAGTTGAGAGATATAAACACCAAATGCAGGTGTGAGAAAAGCAATATCATAAAACAAGTATGGTAATAGCATGATACAGTTACAAGTGAATTTCATGTCAAATAGATATAATACTCACCGCAAATTGACTTCTATTGACGGATTACAAGAATTTAAACATCTCTGGCTAGGATCCTTCACAATTGTGTCTGTCCCGCAGCAATACTGTATTTTAGTTTTCCCTTCTTTTACTTCATACTTATTTACATTATTTGAATAACTCAGTAGATTTAGGGTCACCACAACGTTGCCATTCACCTATAATGAAATAAAACAAGAAAACAAACAAACAACAACAGATGGGAAAACACTACGAAGAACATTGAAAAACCATACGAGATTATATCAATTCTGCTATAACTGTTAAAGTTCTTTGTATTAAGAATTGATTGATTGTTTGTTGTTTACGTCCCGTCGAGAATTTTTCACTTATATTGAGACGTCACCAGCTGTAGGTGAAGTACCACAAATTTAGACCCATGCTTAGCGCTCAGGGCAATCTGATTAAAATCAGATCCTAGAATACGCTCACAATCGCTACAATAGGATCTGACATAACCCCATAGGGGATCATGTCCTCATGACCTTTCGCTTGGAATATTCATGAGAACTATCAGCCAGTCAGATTGCGCCATACAGACAATGATGGCTATTTAGGCGGTTCCTGGCAATTCGTAAACAAATTGCTGTAATCTCTCTCCCAGTTTATTCCACACTGTAAAATTGTACATTCTCGCATAACGAATTTTAAACTTTCGCAATAATGCCTCATCTATTCCGTTCATACAAACAACAAAACGTACGATATGAAATATACCCAAATTAAATTAATTGTGAATTCCGATTTATGTATGAATAGGGATGGGTACGATTTGAATAGTTTTCAAAATGGTTTACTTAAATAACGCGAGGAATATAACGCCAGTCGACGTAAACGGTGCATTGTGACGTCGCATCTAGCTGTGATATGTTTTCTTTCAAACCAAACAAACGCAGCCATTTTCCTTGAATTGTGAACTCCATCGGGATTTTTTAGCGTTTGAATGAAAGAAAACCCGCAGAGAATACAGACGTTGTTTAAATCGCATGTTTTGTGTGCAGTCGTCTGTCAAATGCGCGGCCATTTTTATTGCATCTCTAACGTAAATAATGACGCAAAGTTCATGGGAGAAAAATTATCGTTGGTATAAATCGACAGGGTCAATTTGATTGGCTTAACGAACGGTCATGCGAACGTGACCCTATATGGGGTTACGTCAGATCCTAGTGTAGCGATCAAAGTGAGTGGATCTCAGGATCTGGTTTTAATCAGATTCCGCTCAGGGCTGTAGCAGTGAGGGTTCTTTAACGTGCCAATGCCTGCTGCGACACGGGACTTCAATTGTTAATGTCATGTCTGAAAGACCCGTGATTCTCACTTGTGCATGCCGAGGGTTTGGAGAAGGAGCAATCACTACCTATGTTTACATCTGGGTTCAAGCCCAGTATTCCGACGGTCCGATAGTCCGACGGGCCGGTAGTCCGACGGTTCAATATTCCGACGGTCCGATAGTCCGACATGTTGACCATCACCAAAAATGTTAATTAATAGAGTTAAAATGTATTCATGTCAGGCATTATTTTAAGGAAATTACCAGAAACCGCCAAAATCGACACGGCCTGATTATAAATCAGACAATCAATTTCTGACCAAAATCATTCAAGTGTGAACTTACGGCGGCGTAGAAAGGCCATATAGAAATATATTATTCGTTCGGACGAATTAGCTATTTGTTCGCACGAAATAGAAAATCGTTCGGACAAATTAGCAATTTGTTCGGACGAATTAGCTATTTGTTCGGACAAATTAGCAATTTGTTCCGACGAATTAGCTATTTGTTCGGACATATTAGTAATTCGTTCGGACAAATTAGTAATTCGTTCGGACGAATTACCGATTTCTTCGGACGAAATAGAAAATCGTTCGGACAAATTAACAGTTTGTTCGGACGAATTAGCTATTTGATCGGACATATTAGTAATTCGTTCGGACAAATTAGTAATTCGTTCGGACGAATTATGGATTTGTTCGGACGAAATGGACATTCGTTCGGACAAATTAGCCATTTGTTCGGACGAATTAGCTATTTGTTCGGACAAATTAGTAATTCGTTCGGACGAATTATGGATTTGTTCGGAAGAAATGGACATTCGTTCGGACAAATTAGTCATTTGTTCGGACGAATTAGCTATTTGTTCGGACGAATTAGCAATTTGTTCGGACGAATTTGTTATTAGCTATAAGGCAACGACAATGCCGTAGTCAAATACCGTAAAGTGTTGGTAGGAGAGCACAAAACTTAGATTGGGACACATGCTAAAATGGGACTCAATTCCAAAATTTTCCACATAAACGTCATGAAGATGGCGACGGTAACCTACATAATCACCCCCAACCCCTGAAATAACAAGCTAAAAATGGTAGGAATCCCTACACCCTGCTCAGGCTTAAAAGTTTGAAGTAGGCCTCAAGTCCCCCCCCCCCCCCCCCCCCCCCCCCCCCATCCACGGGCAAAAGTTTATTAAATGAAAATTTTCTGTATAACAGGGCATAACACAATCAATAAGGAAATCAATTTTTGTATGGAACGACAATAATGTAATTATGCGCCAATCAGAGCCTATCTAAGTTTTTCAACGGAAATCTGTATATCCGAATTTTATACCTATTTTATGGTATATCTTTCTTTATAGCAAATAACAATTTTTGAACAGAAATTTCTTGCACTAGAATTTAGGGGAGGATGTTATCAAACAACATTTGATATAAAGATGAGGATCTCGTTTGGGGTCCAAGAAGTGTAAGGACATACATACTCTTGTCTCCACTCCCTACTTTTGAAAGTGATAAGGGGACACGAGCAGGCGCGTGGCCTCGTTTTTGAAAGGGGGAAGCTGGGGGCTAGCCAGAAAGGATTAGTGGGAGGGGGGGGGGGCAGCCGAACCAAAAAGAGTTTTAACATGTAAAAAAGAAGAAAGGAACATTTTTTAAAAAGTGAGGAAGGGATCAGCCCCCCCCCCTCTGTTGCTACGTCCCTGACGAGTATCCGCTGTCAGCCCTCCCTACAAGCCTTATAGATATCTGTATATATGTATACCTACATGTATCTACATAGCTCTCTATAAAGACACGATGAAAATGTTCCTTAAGTTCAGCATACATACATACAGACAGACACACAGCGAGTAGGAATGAATGAACCCACGGGTGATGGAGAAAGGAACGAAGCGTAATCAACCGTGGGCTTCCGACGATGCCGAAATATATACATGTAGATGTAGGTGGGTACCTGTAAAGTGCGAAACGAAACGAAATCTACCGAAACGAAAACCCACCGAAATGAAATGAAACAGATTGTATAACCGAACTCTTTTATTAGAAATGGTATCTTAGGCCCCTGTGAAAATTACCACATATAAATAAAATTCGCTTCCCCTTTGATATAGGCTTTCAGCTTGACTGATACACAGTTTTAAAAGCTGGAAAGGGGGGGGGGGGGTGGTGAGTAAGCAAAATGTACATATCCGAAGTTGATTAAATAACATGTGCAATTAGTTTCAGATCAATAAATTTCAGAACGGAGAGAAATTTGAAAGCAGGAAGAGCTTTATCTCTAACTGCTGAGGTGCGAGTACTTTCAATAATGGAAAAAGTTAGATAGTATACCATATTATATGAATGCAATTCGGTAAAATATATATATGTGTGTTATTAAAAATTATTATTGATATGTAGTGAGTCTAAATATAACTCTATACATTTGTTTTGTTGCTAGGACGGGAAATTGAAAACGGGACGGAAAACAGAATTTTTTATGCAATAATATCAGGAGGAGGTCAGCATTTTGTAAACTCAAAAGGCTTATGAACAAGGGAAGCAGAAATTGCAAAGAGAACGGGAAGACACACTCAGAATCCACCGTTTGATATACTACATACAAATACACAATATCCATATGTATACATAGATTTGACTTTAGAGCAAAAAATACTGAAACGTGTATTTATGCCGAACTGTAACCCTCTGTTCTGAAATTTATGGATCCGAAACTAATTGCACAGGGTATTCAATCAACTTCGGATATGAACTTTGTGCTTACTCACCCTCTTCCAACTTTTAAAACTTTGTATCTGTCAAGCCGAAAGCTTACCACAATGGGGAGGCAAATTTTATTTATATGTGGTAACTTTAACAGGGGCTTAAGATACCATTTTTAATTATTATAATTAATAGAGTTCGGTTAAACACCATTTTTAATTATTATAATAAATAGAGTTCGGTTATACAATCTGTTTCGTTTCGTTTCGGTGGGTTTCGTCTCGTTTCGGTGGGTTACGTTTCGGTAGATTTCGTTTCGTTTCGTTTCGCACTTTACAGGTACCCGATGTAGGTCGAACCCGTTCAAAGTTTCCCCACTGTGCGATGTTTTGCTCTTGTGACGTTAAAAAATCGCTCTGGCACACGGCACTTAATCCTGTTTTCTGCTGCCTATTACATAGCACTCTCTTATATATGTGGCCACAAATTATCGGAGTTTCGGACCGTCGGACCACCGTACCGTCTGACTATCGGAGTGTCGGACTATCGGACCGTCGGACTACCGAACCGTCGGACTATCGGACCGTCGGAATACTGGGCGGTCACCTTACAGCTTAGGTTTGGCACGAGCAGACTTCATACTGACGACCTGTATTAAGGAGGTATAAACATAACATTTATGGGACCAATTAATCAAAAAATTTAAAACCTGGAAAAGTTTAAATAAAATGTACATTTTATGAAAAATATAAGTATTTTAAATATTTCATATCTCTTGTTATTCATGTTTGTAATTTACTTGATAACCTTGCCACATAAACTTGAAATTATTTGGAACAAATATCATAGTTTGCTACTGATGAGATCCTATACTGGTCCCCCGAAACCATCACTTCAAAAAACAGTTGTAAGAATTGACATTGCAGTGCCTTAATTTCTTGCCACAATAATTTGATAGAATATCTTTTTATAGACAGCTGTACATGTATATGGTAACCAAACAAAGTACATATTAGCCGTCAGCAAAAAAGCGTACTTCATGAAAATTATTGGAATTTTGCTCTTCAACAACACATTTTGAATTATTGTTGTCTTTTGGCAAACAAACAAAGCAGATTAGACATTGGTAAAAAGACTCTATCACAGTCTGTGTTCTAAACTTAGATGATGATATAACATACTATCTGTACGTAGTTATTCCAAGAGGAAGAAAATACACCGACCGGTTCTACTCAGACATAAAATACACCTATCCGCGGCGGAGACCAGCAGTGTTTACACGCCAGTCTTTAGGTGGGACGTATTACACTTATTTGTAACAGAAACCAGCAGTTTTACACGCCCGTCTTTAGGTGGGACGTATCATACTTATTTGCAGGATAGACCAGCAGTTTTTACACGCCAGTCTTTAGGTGGGACGTATCATAATTATTTGCGGCAGAGACCAGCAGTTTTTACACGCCAGTCTTTAGCTAGGACGTATCACGGTACAGATGTCCGTACGTCCGTTCGGGGTTTTCTGTGTCTATTATCATTTCTTACAAATGTCCGTACGTCCGTTCGGGGTTTTCTGTGTCTATTATCATTTCTTACAAATGTCCGTACGTCCGTTCGGGGTTTTCTGTGGCTATTATCATTTCTTACAAATGTCCGTACGTCCGTTCGGGGTTTTCTGTGTCTATTATCATTTCTTACAAATGTCCGTACGTCCGTTCGGGGTTTTCTGTGTCTATTTTCATTTCTCTGTCTCATGTCAAGCTCAAACTTGCTGTGTAGCTTCTCTGGGAGTAACTCCAGATCATGCTGCAATTTTGATTCATTTCTACTTTCCTTACAGGAGTTTTGCCACTTTATTTGAAATTTGGTTTAAACTGTATTTATTAATTGAACAATTCACACGAAACATACAAGTGTAATAAGATTCGGAAACAAGTGCGAAAACTTGTGTAAATCTGTCTCCTATAATACATATACATGTAACAATGAAACACAGTCGTCTTGTAGTTATGGTATAAACATATACACGATTCTTCATTTTAAGTACAAATACAAATAGTGTTAAAACATAATTCTACAAGGGTGATGATAATGTGTGATGAGTTGTGTGATTTTTTTTTATTTAATGTTATATGGAGTGTACTTGATTTGTCTGTCTAACTCCTCCTACAGTTTTCAAGTGAGTACTTTATTTTACAGAGTGTTCGTATGGGTATTGAAGATGTGCAAGTTACAATATTTTGATTGTCTTCAATTTTTGTGTGTGTAAAATTACAGGTTGATGAACTTAATCAGTTTTGAAGAAATATTACACAGAGGGTACATTATTTGTCCGTCTAACTCCTTCCCCAGATTTTACGAGAGGGTATTCTATTTTACAAAGTATTTTATGGGTATTGAAGATGTGCACGTGGCAAGGCCTTTTATTTTCTCTAATTTCCTAGAAAATTACAGGTTATTGAACTTAATCAGTTCTAAGAAAATACCATAAAGTGCATGATTTGTCTATTTAACTCCTCTCACATTTTTCAAGATAAGACCTTTGTAAACTACATGAAAATGTGCGAATAGCAAAGATTTTCATTCCGAACAATTTTCTCATTTTCTTTGATGTTCGGGAAAAGACCAACAGTTTTTTAAACTAGGTCAATTTTGGGGAAATATTTCAAACTCAGAAGTTCTGGTTTGTCTATTCTGTGACAGTACTTAAGCTAGGACCTTTTATTCACACGATGTAAAAGAAAGCACAGGTGTATCGCTGGATGATGGCTCATACTACCCTAAGTAAAGGTCTTAAGACAAACATCCTACATAAGGTTGTGATGGGCGTGTCCCTTCTGGTACTCCTGTTCTTGCTGTTTTACATCTATAATCATCCTGAGATAGATTACCATATCAAAATTCAATTTAACATTTTATCTACTTTGACATGCACGTTGAATCAATGATAATTCGTTCCTAATTCTGTATACAAATATATGGTCACTTATTCATATTTTCAGATATAATTGTATTTTTCACCAGAAAGTTACTGAATACCTCATATAAACACAGACTTTTATGGAGAAAGTTTTAAACATACACTATTCTACACGTGCAATTAATCCTATGGCACATAGTATATCAATATTATTCATTCTAAGAATATGAAATTGGACTTTCGCGAAAATGAACACACAATTCAGACCCAATAATATGTTACACACCAATGCGATGTTTCTGAATTTAAAAATGATTTAATCTTGAACTACTTGTATTATTTCAAAGCAATGCATCACCTTTGCATTAAAAAAAGTAATTAATGAAATAACTTAATTTACATCGGACATGATTATACATACATACCAGCAAGTCCTCTCCCACCAAAATCAGAAAAACACACAAACTTAGCCTCAGTAGCATAGCCATAATACAATATACAAATATTTCTCAAAATGAATTTCAGTCTTAATTGATCGAGTCCGCTTTCATCTTGATAACAAAAACAATGGGTGAGGGTTTATCTCGATGGAGATAAATAGTTCACAATAGCAAGTATTGATAAAGGACACAATGGTTTACCTTTATAATCAAACATTACGCTATTTTTAAAAATTAATTTCCTTGATTTGAATGAGAAAGTTGACGTAGTAAACGTATTGAAAAAAATCACAATAAACATCAATAATCAATTATTTTTACGACGAAAATGTAGATATATTCTTCTGCCCAGTTATTCGGCGTCTGCTCTGCTCAGTTATTCGGCGTCTGCTCAGTTATTCGGCGTCTGTTCTGCTCAGTTATTCGGCGTCTGCTCAGTTATTCGGCGTCTGCTCTGCTCAGTTATTCGGAGTCTGCTCAGTTATTCGGCGTCTGCTCAGTTATTCGGCGCTCATAAAACCGGTTGTGGTGGTTCAGTGGTTGGAGCGCGCCATTCGCTAAAATGGAGGTCGTGGGTTCGAACCCCCTCTTACAATGGACGCATCAAACCTAGGAAGTAGCGGGTTTTCCCCAACGATACCTTAATAACTGAGTTTCTGAATCACGACAGGCGTTGGCATGAGAAGGAACCCTCAATGCTACGGGGCCCTGAGCTGCCTGCTTAGGTCTAACTTTGGTACAGTTAATTAATCTACAGCTGACGAAGTGTCAATATTAGTGAAAAATTCTGGAAAGGACGTGAAACAAACACATAAAACAATGTGGTGATCACTTCAGACACAGCTAGTAGTGGGATAGCTGGATCGTTAAATATTATAAATTTAAGTCCCTAAGATACACCGGGTAGAACGCTACATTCGAGATGGCGGTCCAGCGACATCAGGTGGCGGCCCCGTAGCAAAGAAAAGACGAACAAGGTGAGTAAACTTGAAATTCTTCATATATATGGACGTGTTAGGTCAGGACATTATATGTTAACCATCACGCAACCTCCGACTGTTAAAAACGGCTTATAAAAGTGCTCCGGTTTTTCAAACACTCCGCACTTTTCAAGGTACCAGAGTCTCCGACTTTGATGCAAAATGTGGCTAGAAACATTAAATAAAATTATTAATAATGTACACATGGCTATATAAATTAGAAAACGATTGTACACGAACTTTGCTATAGAAGATGTAGCATGCAGATGTCGGGCAGATCGCTAAACAGGATTCTCTATCAAAAGTCACGTGTGGTTTTGTTACACCTGAAATGGCGGGTTTTTTTGCTCGAAGTTTGAGGTTTTTGAATCATAATCGGCACACATGAGTAACTGCCACATAATACTATCCAATATCTCTATCCAAGTTTTAAAATTTTACACTTTATCAAAATGGGGTTATATAATCTACATATGTATTATGAAAAACGTTTGATAACAAAATCTAATTTTATTTTTCCACATGACATTCATCTCAAGGATTTAGGGCGAGTTTTTTTTTATTTGAAAATTCTGTTACTGTTAACTGATCATGTATTTGTAAAAAATCGATGAATTCATATTTCGCGCGTAGAGATAAACAAATGATGTTATTAGACACGCGACGATAACAATATCTCTATATTGCAAGAATTAAAGTCAAAACATGGGGGCTTATAAACTGCTGGTAAAAGGAGCCAAGCAGATTGTCACCATCCGCAATGACAGCGACATACGGGTTCTTCGAGGGAAGGAAATGCAACATGTGGATATCATAGAAGCGGAAGACGGAGATGGAACTTGTATTTTGGTGGACAGGTGAGAATTATAGGTTACCTGTACAGGTAAGACACGTTTGCAGGCCTATCGGGAAATAGAGCAAATAAACAACGTTATCGTGGTGAACGCAGATATAGGGCAGATCTAACAGGGCAGTTACTGTATATACAATACAGAACAGACGAGTAAAGCTGTGTGTAAAACTCCCGTAAGTACCTGGGGTACATTTGTTTCCATCTACCATCAAGCACTTCCTTGCTTTTAATTCAGAATTTCTGTTCTTAAAAATAGAATGAACTTTCTTAATTTACTCCAAAAAACAAAGAACACTTTTTTGTTGCACATTTACGATTTTTCGTTATTATTTTCTTTGTAGCTATGGTAAAATAGAATTTGTTGGCTTGGACTCGGAGCGAGTAGCTCGGTATCCTAGTAGTGACGATGACGTAGACCGAGTGATCGAGGCCGATGGGAAATGCATTGTTCCCGGACTTGTTGACGCCCACACACACCCAGTATGGGCCGGGGACCGCGTTCACGAGTTTGCTATGAAGGTTCTATTTAGACGCCTAATTTGTTCAAATAAAATGATAGGTCATTTTCCAAACAATTGTCGGAATGCAGAATGTAACCTATTTGTCCAAAGAAAACATCTCACCAGGTTTGCAATAGGACCTTAGTCCTGAATATATTTACCAGGGTATTCTCACATTCTAAGATTGTTTTCAAAGTCTTCTAAATATGTCTCTGGTTTTGTTAATAATGTGATATATATTCACCGATTCCTCTGTTGTTCCCGGAATACGGTAAATAAAACATCGATTTGTTTGTAGTTAGCTGGTGCGTCCTATATGGAAGTCCATGAAGCCGGTGGTGGTATTCACTTCACTGTAGAACATACACGAAAAGCTTCTCAAGATGAATTGTATGTCAGTCTCAACAAACGTTTGTACGACATGATGTCCACGGGAACCACGTGCATAGAGTGTAAGAGTGGATACGGACTCGACACAGAATCCGAAGTGAAAATGCTGAAGGTCATTGAAACTGCAAAACGGGAACATCCGCTTACGATATCGTCAACATTTTGTGGCGCACACGCCATTCCAAAGTTAGCAAAAATTTCAAATGTGAACTTCTGTTACACGAAAATTATTGCAATGTTTGGAACAGTAAGGTTCTACTTGAATCAAACTGGCTTAATTTATTCTATGTGATCTAGTTCAGTTTTCAAACCTTCTGCAACATGTCAGCATCATATGGTATGCAAAAAATATTTATCTTCATGTCGTGAACAAATAAACATCAGTCAATCAGTTCGATCAAAATTTGCTGTCCGTAGCTTCTAATTAAAAAATTAATTAATCTTATCGAATTGAAGTTAATTTTCGTAAGAAAATAGTGCGATTTTTTCTAAATATCTTGATTCACAAATTTTCTGTGAATATCAATGAAGGGCGTACCAGAATTATTTTACATGAGGGAGACACATTTTCATTTAAGCAAAATCTAACCATGATTGAAAATGAAAGCCAAAAAAAGTAGCAAATAAATAAAAAAGATAACTATTTTCAATTGCAGAGGGTTAGAAACTAGACTAGAAGATGGAGGGGAGGGGGGAATCTAGCCAACTTGATTGAGGAAGAACTGTAAATCGCTTTAATTATCAAAAATGGGGAAAAAAAAGTAGTTCTTGCAAGTTGCATCCAGCAGATAATTTAGTGTTTTAAATACATTTTAGAGGATCGACACCTGTAAAAGCCACAGAAGATGTAATAGATAAGCAACTTCCGACAATTACAGGCCTAATGAAAGATGGACAACTTCACGTAGATAACATAGACGTGTTTTGTGAGAAGGGCGTGTTCGATCTACAACAGTCACGTGCGATTTTGATGGCAGGGAAGGCGGCTGGGATGAATATCAATTTCCACGGTGATGAGTTACATCCTCTGAATGGAGCCAAGGTAAGTTTTTGTCTTTATCACCGTAATGTTATAGCCAGGAGATGATGAAAAATAAGATTTTAGGTGACTTCCGGTGTAATCCTCTTTTGTTCGGATAAGTTTCTATTTTCACCTGCCAAATACCCCGGATTATTCGGCAGAAGTAATGTAAATATTGATTACAACTGATTAATTAACATTCTATACGTATCACACCTGCTATAAATATACCTGTATGATAGCTGATTAACACTCATTTTGATTACTAATTTTCTCCGAATACAATGTTGCACAACATGTAAATATGAGCCAAAGAGATTTCATTAACATATAGACAATACCCGAGGTATACACATCTATAATACCCATCAATGATAAGCTAACAATGACACAGCCAGATATATAGGATATTGCGTCCATCAATAATATGCAAGTAATTCTATCCTTAACGAACTATAAGATCGTCCACAAATAATATAAAGTCCAGGTTTTGTGGTAGTCTTAGATACTTGATCTTCCTACTAGCTCTGGCTAGGGGTCAACCCTTTAGTTAGATCGGTAGAGCACTGGACTGTCGTGTTAGTGAGGTAGCCCTTTAGTTAGATCGGTAGAGCGCTGGACTGTCGTGTTAGTGAGTTAACCCTTCAGTTAGATCGGTAGAGCGCTGGACTGTCGTGTTAGTGGGTTAACTCTTTAGTTAGATCGGTAGGGCACTGGACTGTCTTGTTAGTGGGTTAACCCTTTAGTTAGATCGGTAGGGCACTGAACTGTCGTGTTAGTGGGTTAATCCTTTAGTTAGATGGGTAGGGCACTGGACTGTCGTGTTAGTGAGTTAACCCTTTAGTTAGATCGGTAGAGCACTGGACTGTCGTGTTAGTGGGTTAACTCTTTAGTTAGATCGGTAGGGCACTGGACTGTCGTGTTAGTGGGTTAACCCTTTAGTTAGATCGGTAGGGCACTGGACTGTCGTGTTAGTGGGTTAACTCTTTAGTTAGATGGGTAGGGCACTGGACTGTCGTGTTAGTGGGTTAACTCTTTAGTTAGATGGGTAGGGCACTGGACTGTCGTGTTAGTGGGTTAACTCTTTAGTTAGATCGGTAGGGCACTGGACTGTCGTGTTGGTGGGTTAATCCTTTAGTTAGATCGGTAGGGCACTGGACTGTCGTGTTAGTAGGTTAATCCTTTAGTTAGATCGGTAGAGCACTGGACTGTCGTGTTAGTGGGTTAACCCTTTAATTAGATCGGTAGGGCACTGGACTGTCGTGTTAGTGGGTTAATCCTTTAGTTAGATCGGTAGAGCACTGGACTGTCGTGTTAATGGGTTAATGCTTTAGTTAGATCGGTAGGGCACTGGACTGTCTTGTTAGTGGGTTAACTCTTTAATTAGATCGGTAGGGCACTGGACTGTCGTGTTGGTGGGTTAATCCTTTAGTTAGATCGGTAGAGCACTGGACTGTCTTGTTAGTGGGTTAACCCTTTAGTTAGATCGGTAGAGCACTGGACTGTCATGCCAAAGGTCCCGAGTTCAGTCTTCAGCTGAGGCGTATGCTTGACTTTGTAGCATTGATGGTTAACATAATTATTCACTAATGCTTAAGATACAAAAGCATCAGCATCAATCACTATTGTTAGGATCACGTGACATACCAATTCGTCTATTAATGCTGTGTTATACAACTACACTTATACAACTTGTAGATGGGTGCAGAGTTAGGGGCTCTTGCCATCAGCCATTTGGAGGAGATTTCAGATGAGGGGATAACCGCCATGGCTACGTCTGGCTCGGTGGGCGTGGTCCTCCCTACCACGGCCTATATTCTTAGACTGAAACCCCCACCAGTTAGGAAAATGATCGAGGCAGGGATGGCAGTGGCACTGGGCTCTGATTTCAACCCCAACGCTTACTGCTTCGCCATGGTAAATAGATCATAGCTCAATGTAAAATGTTATCATAGGCTTTTGTAGTAAAGAAAGTTAACATATGCTTATGCACGTCCATGTGAAAAATAATAAATCAGGGATATATACTATACTATCAACCTTATTGAGCTTAAGGAGGACTAACACATTGTCATAATGCCTGACTTCGTTTTCAAGTATGGAGGAAAATATAGATATCAGCAATACTTTTTATTCTTTTTAAATTGACTAGCTGTGTAGCTCAGTAGGTTAACGTGCTAACAACTGTTCTGTGGAACCTAAGCTCGAGTCTGGCTGGGGTTTCAATTTTTTCCCCCCAATTGTTTTATTCTAAAACTATATCTTTTAACAACATAAGGTAAATTTCAAAGTTTTCATTTTCAAATATTATTGTACCTATCCTCCTCTATCCATCCATATTAAATTTCTCAGATGCGTTATTCCTTCTTATACACATTTCAGTATGATTTTGATATTATGTTCACGTAGGTTTGGCGCCAAATGTATGCGCGGCAGTCACAAAATGCTGTTCATTCGTCCAATCTTGAATCAAAAATCATTAAATAGCTTGATGTGTCTCTTGCATGCATATTTATCTCTTAGCCGACAGTGATGCATTTGGCCTGCGTGCTGCTGAGGATGTCAATGCCGGAATCTCTCGTTGCCGCCACCCTTAATGCTGCAGCCGCCCTTGATTTATCTAAGGATTACGGAACGTTGTCACGCGGGAAATACGCCGATATGGTTATATTTGACGCACCAAGGTCAGGAAAGAGATTATATCAATAAAAAATAATGCTATATACATGTCCACGAAGCCCTGTGTGTGTTCAGTCAATGCTATAGTTTATAGGGCAGTTTTTGTTTATTCTGTGACATCATAAACAAAATCAAATGCCAACAGTGTAAATACTGGATATTAAAGTGTTGCTTTTTTATCGCATTAAACTTGATGTATCAATTGGTTTTTCTTTCTCATTTTTTTTTTCCTTTGCAGATGGGAGCATTTGATCTATCAATTTGGATGTCACGACAAAATCATCGAATACGTCATCAAAAAGGGAGACGTTGCCCATACAAAATTTGAGTGGTGTGGCTAATTTAAATACATTTACTATTTTTTTTTTAATCATGAATGGCGTATGGAATTTTGCATATAGCATACACAATTTGATTTATATGAATTATAAAGTTTGATTAAAGTAAAATATATATATATATATATACCTAGGTTTTTTGTATACAGTTTTTCTATCTAAAATTATCTATATATTGTGTAAGATGACTGAAGGTAAGTATTGTCCCATACATGAGTGCAGTAAATCACACCCAACATTTCCACAAACGGTCTTAAGTAGAACGGTGGTGTCCACATGTTAATTCAAGAAACGTGCAGATGTTTTATACTTTCCAAAACACGCGAGAATTATACCGGGTAAAGTTAATTATCCTAATAATGGTACGTGTAATCTGCCTCATCACTACCAAATTAATAATGCCTAGTTCATTTTAATGAAAAGACTCTCTCTCTCTCTCTCTCTCTCTCTCTCTCTGTGTGTGTGTGTGTGTGTGTGTGTGTGTGTGTGCCTGGGATTTATTCGACTTCCCTAGGTAACCACGCACTGCGCGCATGAATATATAATGTAAAGGACCCTAGTGTTGGCCTCTTCACGTCCTCGCTTTATTTGAATAACATGTTACAGGGAAACGTTTTCCAAACCATTGATAATGCTATGTTCAAAAGCTAAAATTTAAAACAAAGAGAACTTATTTCAAATTATGAGTACCGCATAAACAAATATGTTCGTTTAATAAAATGATAGAAAAAAGATTTATTCACATTTATGGTTTTTTCTTTCTTTTATTGTAGTAAACGAGCATCGCATTCTTGACACTGTTCATTGTTGATAAGAGGGATTGAAGGTTAAAATATAATCCATAAACTCCCGAGTCTGCGCATATAGTAAATAGGTTAACTGCGCAAATTTTGAGAAAATAAACTAATATCAACTTTTAAAAAAAAAATCTATGTAAGGGATTGTAATGGTTAACCGACTAATCGGTGGGAAAGATGATAATCGGTTAGAAATTTTATAACCGATTAACCATAAAATTTGGAGAATATCTACATTTCGATATTCTGGAGGAATAGCTGAAATGTACATTACAAGACCAGTACATATATTTGTGACGGACGTCATTAAATGAAATGTAAAGCTGTTCATCATTTGAAAGCGGACTGCGTTATAATGATCAGGGTTTATACGTAACGATCTATTTTAACGTTATCAAGCTGGATTTTTACCAGGACATTTTACAGTTTATCAATTATTAGAAACCTAGCATAGTATTGTTCAAAGCATTGACGAAGGAAAATCATGTTGTATAATATTTTGTGAAATTTCAAAAGCATTTTATAGTATGGCACAATGGTCACATTTTTTAATTACAAACTTTGGTATACATAGATGTTTGGTCTTTTACATTAGTTTAGAAGTTACTTATATCACAGATCACAAAAAGTAATATGTAAGGACCTTTTATCGTCAAAACTTGATATATTTGCTGGTGTACCCCAAGGTTCTGTTTTAAGGCCTCTACTATTTTTAATTTAGGTTTATGATGTCACTGTAGATATGCTATCAATGTGTGGACTGTTTACTCATTCCAGCAATCCTCATATAATATGCTAGATATTGAATAATTATGGTTTACATATAGAAGAAAATTGGTCAAATAAGAGGTTACTGAAATTCAATCCATCCAAGACTAAAACTGTTTATTTCTTAACAAAAAAACAAAAAAACTCCATTCTACCAAATCTATTTTTTCAAAGTGATAAGCTGGAGTATGCCCCCGTTCATCATCATTCATTATTGTCACATAAACAAACCTCAGTTGGTCTTTATATATTGATTGCATAGTTAACAATTCTTATTTTTTTTAAAAATAGGGCTTTTAAAAAAGCTTAAGTTCTAAATTGGTAGCAATTGAAACATCTGTCAAAATTGTACATAGCATTTATTAGATCTATTCTTGAATATGCTTCATTTGTTTGGGATGGCTGTTCTGTTCACGATACCGATAAGCTTGAAAAAGTACAATTATGTGCAGCTAGAATTGTTACTGGTCTTCCTATTTTTGCATCTAGAGAATCCCTTTATTCAGACACAGGCTGGCAAACTCTACAAACTACACGTAAATGTAGTTGTTATATCGAAGAAGAAAACCCGATTACATAGATTATGTTTAAAATTTGCATCGCAGCGCTCCCGACTATTTAAATGAAAGTATTCCACATAAAAGTGAAAATATATCCCGTTATAATACACGAAACAAAAATCAGTTTTATATTCCCAGAGGCAGACTAGAGTTATTCAAAAACTATTTGTACCTGATTCCGTAAAATAATGGAATTTATGAAATATATATAGAAGTCATAGAAGCATTTAAACCGACATTTACAAGCCCACCACAATATTATTTTTTGGGGAAACGATACATCAACATTATTCACAAAGCTAAGGCACAAAAGAAGAAAAGAGGACAGCATAATATGAAAAAAAAGTATTTTGAATTTAAAATTATAAACTATGCACTAAAAAAAGAAGACAGAAAAAAAAAGTTATTTCAGTTATAAAACCCAGGAGCTTTCGGGACCTCAAGGCCGCCATCAGACCCTTTGTCGTATAACGTATATAGTTTAACCCTTAATGAGACAACCCATCTTATACAAACCATACACACGTACATAAGTACGGTAGTTTAACTATAGCAGTCTGTTTAGAAATTACTACACAGGTACATCTCGTACAATTAACCGCTTACTCGGTCAGAGAGATTTACGGCTAACCGGTCACAAATTCTTATCCGATTGCCATCCCTACTTTACATGTATCTTGTCTTATAGTTATCAATTTTCATTTCTTTGAATATTTGAAAAACTTCAACTCCAGGAGTGTATCCTTTGCTTTGAATTTTGTCTGCCCCCGCCGCGTTAGGAAACTTACGGCCGGTGTCATACCTTTTTTATATGCACTAAGAACCACCCTTTTATATGCAGTTACATGTATTTTATTTTCAAATGGCGTCAAAGATTTTTTACTGAACTTACAAAAAGTATTGAAAAACAAAGGACAATGGAGCTTTTTGAACAGCACTAAATGTATGTATCATGTACAATTTTGAGTACTTCTGAACAGAGAAATTTGGAGTGGATATTCCCGGGAGGCCGAAAGTTCCTAAAGACATGAATCAGTTTAGGCCTGGTAACCCTACAGAGCGATCTGTATCGCTTGTTCCATTACTAGAAAAAAAAATTTAAAAAGAAATATGGAATAGGAAATTTTGTCAGCAAAGTTAGCCTTAGATCAGTATCCAAGGCAAATATGTTGAGAATTTCAGCATATACAGGTCAAAATACGAATCAATGGAATTAACAGCCAAATCAAACAAACAATATATTTTACGAATTCAGAAGCTCGGTTGCCCCCTTTTTTCAATATGATATAAGTCAGATACACTGATGACTTGGCTGTTACGTATAATTTGTTCGAAAGAGAAAAAGGAGGTCTTTTCATTCTTCAGGAAGGGCTGCCACCGAAGGCGACTGTTCGTTTAAATTTGGCCGCTTTCGGTCTCTGTGTCGCCATTATTTTCTTTTCCCGTGCTGCATTCCGTCTGACCTGTGTCTTTTCTTGCTTTTCCATCATTAGCCTCCCCTGTTTCTCTAAAAGTAGAAAGAAATAAGTGAATAAATAAGTCCGCCAAAGTCTGTCCTATTCATAAGAAAAACAGCTGTCCAGACAAGGGAAACTATAGATCGGTCAGTGTTTTGCCAGCCATCTCAAAGCTCTTTGAAAGAGCCATCCATATACAGCTTTCTGAATATTTTGAATCTATATTTCATCCTTTCCTTGCTGCTTTTAGAACTGGGTATGGATATCAGTCCACCTTATCTAGGATCATGGAAGACTGGAAGAGAGCCTTGGATGAGAATAAGTATGTAGCCGCAATTCTTATGGATCTCTCTAAGGCTTTCGACTGTCTCCCCATGATTTGCTTCTCTTAAAACTTAAACACTACGGTCTTGGAAATGAAGCCTTAAGTCGTATGGAAAGCTATCTCAGTGAAAGATATCAATATGTGAAAATCGGGGAGTTTTCTAGTTCATTTCAACCAGTTTTCAAGGGCGTTCCTCAGGGCTCGATACTTGGACCAATACTGTTTAATGTCTTTATAAATGATATTTTCGGCTTTGTCTCTGACTCTTCCATTTATAATTATGCTGATGACAACACTGTTTCTTACTCTCATGAAAAAGCAGATATATTAAAGACCACATTGGAAAATGATATCGTATCCCTTTTAAACTGGTTCAATTGCAACAAAATGAAGGCAAACCCTGACAAATTTCAGGCAATTTCAGTAGGAAAGAAGAGCAAAGATTTAGAATTAACTTTTGATTTAGGAGAAACTACTCTATGCAGTGAATCGGAGGTTAAACTATTAGGGGTGACCATAGATTATCAATTAAATTTCAACTCCCATATTACTGACATCTGTAGGAAGGCAGTTAGGCAATTAAATGTGTTAAAAAGAATATGACACAATCTTAATCGTCTAAGTAAACTTACAATTTACCATTCCTTTATTTTATCAAATTTTAGCTATTGTCCCCTTACCTGGCACTTCTGCTCGGAGAAGAATATCACAAAAATGGAAAACCTACAGAAAAGGGCCCTTCGTTTCATATATAATGATTATGTTTCTACATATGATGAATTGCTTCATAAATCTCTTCTTCCAACCTTAAAAGTAAGGCGTATGCGCACACTGGCTATAGAAACTTATAAAATTATAAACAAATCCAGCCCTCTGTTTCTTCATGACATCATTGCATTTAAAGATCACTCTTACAGTTTTAGATACACAAACACTGCCATTGTGCCCAGTGTCAGGACAACCAGGTATGGGTTGCAATCCTTTAGGTACAGTGCTCCTAAGATCTGGAACTCTTTGCCAAATGAAGCTAGGCATCTTACCACCTTAAATCAATTTAAAAGTTTTATTTCCACTGCTATTTTTATCTATGCAGTGTTTATGTGTGTGTCTGCATGACTCAATAGACCTTTCTTTTCTATTTTTACTTTTATTATTTATTTTTTAGTAAATTCCATCAGCAATGAAATTTTAAATATTTACATGATTAATTTACTACCATCATTTATTTTAATTATATTTAAATTATTTTCAAAAATTCTTATACTATACAGCTTTTACTTGAAACAGCAAACATAGCTAATTGGTTTGAAATTTAATGATGGTTTTTATACATATACTCTTGCTTGTAGTATTTTATTTCTTCCTGGTAGTCTTATGCTTTCGTATCTGTATATTCTTGCATGAAAGTTTTCTTTTATTTTGTATTCTTTTGTTAATCTGTGATATGTCTGTGTATATGTGTACATGCATGCTATGTGTCTTTGTCCTTGATATACTTGAATGTGATAGTCGGTTAAAAAGCTCTACAGAGCTTGTGTTTGACATGTTGAATGTATATAGTGCCGACTTTAAATAAAATTTACTTTACTTTACTTTCCTCAATTTCTCCAAACGTCAGAGAGAGAGAGAGAGAGAGAGAGAGAGAGAGAGAGAGAGAGAGAGAGAGAGAGAGCATACCTTTCTACTTCTCAATGATCCTGAACTATTCTAGAATCACATGTAGTCTTGAAGATAGGCGGCAGCTTCGGCACGGTTAAGTGAAATTTAACATCAAAAGACACTCCTCCCTTCGCCTTCACGATGTCGGCGGCCGCATGACTCAGTGGTATAGGCCATATAGGCGATATTGATAGACTCCTCACCCATCTCCACACTCCCAAACACTACCCTATGGAGTGGTTCTTTCCGGGTATTATCCTCCAATATTTCACATTCTGCCTCTCTCTCTATCTTTTTGTACTCCTCCTCTGACATGATACCAACTTTATTTTTCTTACCCATACAACTCTGGATAAGGCCCATGTTATATATATCGGACAATGCTGACATCGGATGGTGTTGTGCAAGGTTAAGTGACGTCATGTACTTTGTGATTATGGTGACGTCATTTACTCAAACTTCCGCCGGAATGTAGATGAGGCCTTGACGGGGGCAAGGCGGCCCCTGCCTCATAAAGTTGCATCCCCTTAACCACAATTCCTGGATCCGCCTGATTCCATTGATCAATGCGTCATATCATTTTAGTTAGACTTGCTCAAGTCTCTATGCTGTTTTTATTACTTTATCATTTCATCCAAATTTTAGTACTGTGTTTTAGAAATCTAAACCTCTGCTCTCTACCATACTTAAATGTCATCAACCACACGTTAAATTTGGCATTATATCAAAAGTACTGATTATTAAACATAGAGACTTGAGCAAGTCTACATGCATTTTAGTGTGAGATCGACTTTACCAATGTATTTGAGATTAATTGTTCTAATCGTTCATTAGTACGAGTGCAGTGTGGGATAGGAAAATTCCAGCTGCAGAACTGTAGCTCTCTGAAAAATATTTTGACAAAGAGTTACAGTTCTGCAGCTAGGAAAATTCCACAGAGGGGGCATGAATCGCAGTCTAGGACGAGGTTTGCTCCAGAGGTGGAATTTCCCTATCCCACACGAGTAATAAGTAAGGTTTGTTTTTCGTGCATAAATTCAGTAGGTTTGAGAACATTTTTAAAATTATGAACTTTGATGCAAAAACAGATTAGATGGACGGAAAGAGTGCGTTCGAGGTCGCCGTTCCCGTTGTTTCTTTGAGTCGCGAGCGACGAGGACATGTGCGCATAAACGTTTTCTTTGTTCTTCGACCACACTACGTGAGTTCTTGCACCTCGAACCCGTTTTCTGGTTGCGTACTCGGCGTTCGGGACTGACTGGAATTTGTACTCGTATGAAGAAGGGCGATCTCGAACGCACTCAAATAGAAAAAGAACAATCCAGTTCTGAAGATTTAAAGTGCAGACGGGTCCTGCTACACTAGGTCAGTTCCTGTGACCTCGATCCAGTCCTTTATGAAAATAAAGGAGCGGATCGATGAGCTGATTTTCATCAGATTGTAAAAAGAACTGTATAAGGAAGTATATATGATATTTTCTTTACAGAAGTAAACAGACACAGTCTTCATCCACTGTCGGTAATGCCTGTCCACTTCAGAAAATACTGATTAAGTAAGCATCTGATAGGTTTTGCCATTTTGTCGATTTTTAACTGTGTAACACTTGTCAGCCGGAATAGCTCAGTTGGGAGAGCGTTAGACTGAAGATCTAAAGGCCCCCGGTTCAATCCCGGGTTCCGGCACGGAACAATCCGGCGGCTGGCACACTTTTTTTTTTTCTGTCCTTAGTTTCTTTGGGTTTTTTTTTTATATATAAATTTGTTTCTTATTTCCTTTTATTAAATATTGCTATCACGTCACGTTTTCCCTTAAAGGGTCAGTATCTGCCAAGGTTATGTTGGACGATAGTTACCAAAATGACTAAAATAGCTTCATACTTCATAAGAATCACCATGCACTTGCATATATTTAAAATTCACACATTTAGCAATCTTTTGTTGTAATTTTGATATGAAAATTTCTTTTGTTTATATAAAACAATGGCAGTATCATATCGAAGTAAATAATTCACTGCAGAGAAAATTACATTAACGACTGGAAGTCGCTTTTTTCACTCTCAGATTTAATATTCTTCATATTCTAACAAATCCCAGCAGTTCAAGTTAATCACGGAATATAAAAGTTTTTACGCCCTAGTTGACAGCTAATGCCCCATTAAAAGCAAATATAAAAACGTATAAGCCCCCATCCGCACCCAATCTAGTGCTAGTTCCATTAAGATTTAATTATTGGTTATGGCAGAAACAATATAATTTTTGGTGTTAGCATGTATGTTTGAATGATTTAATTCTTATTGTATTAGAGTCTTTGATTGGTCAAATTAGAATTGAGGAACGCAAGTTATATTTATATAACTGTCTTCGCAGATTATAAAGCGTAAACTGACCCAAACCAGGTTATACTCGTATTATAAATCGTAAATCTAAATAAACAAACCATCTTCTATTTTTTTAAATTGGTATTCGCGTTACCCGAAAATGATAATGTTACACCAAGCGAAAGTTGAATGACAAATAATTTCTGTTTAATATATATTACCATGTCTGCATTATGTATATCAAAATAAATTACAAATGTAATTAATATAATTATATTATAGAATTGAATAAACATAAAATGAAATGGCATTATAATATATAATACTAGTTGCAGAACGATTTGACTGGCAACCTAACATGGCTAAGTCAACAAACGAAATTATTAAAAGCGCCAATTTTTAATTTCATACGGGGCTTTGATGAATGTTAAAGTAACTCCACCCTTGTGTGACGTCATAGTTTTTTTTTCTTCAAAATCTTTATTACATTAAAATTTGTGGATGATCTTTAGGAGGAATTTTATTCACTGGGTATTAAAAAACGTATAGTAAACAATTTGATATTTAAAAGGTTTATATTTTCTATCAATAATCAATTATCTACATGTATATTACGATAAATGTTGTTAAGGACAATAACTCCTATGCTGGTATTTTCTCTATTCAGTCTATTGTATATTTATTATACAATGATGTCCTTGATGTCCACAATTAATTCATATATACTTATGTAAAGCAGCAGTTTTTTGAAACAGTTGAAATTTGGATATTGTCATTTTAACCAGTTTTTATGTATTTTTCTTATACTATTTCATGAAAATGTTCGATTTTCTGATGTTGATATAAACTTTGGGGAGGGGGGGGGGTTGTACGTCTGACATCTTTAGAAATTTTTTTTTTTTAAAAACCAACATATATTTTCTCCATGCCCAGTTATTAATTAAATTAACCTATGCTAAGTGGAAAGAAATACAGCTTTTTTTTTTACTTTGAACCATTAATTTTGAGACGGCAAAGCAAGAATACAGAGATCTTGCACTAAAAAAAAGAGAAGCTTTATAAAGATTTTTCTTTCATTGTTTTGTGCGATAACTACTAGTCTGGAATGCTTAGATGTATACAAAACTATTGCATATGTATATTGTGCTCGAAGCTAAACACTTGTAAGTTTATGAAAGATAACGAAGGAAGGAACATCTATCGAGCGACAAGTATCTTCGGGGACAGACTGTCCACCAGCAGAGATACAAACTAAAGACTTGTACATTTAATATGTTTTACTAAATGTATTGTTGTTTGGGCCTGTCAACGGGGATTAAGAATGTAACGCGAATCTGTGAACACGCTCACCTTTACTTAACTTTCGTGATCAAGAGAAACTCTACGACGTCATTAGAAAAGCTAGCTCACTAGCGAGGCAATAGAAGGTCCCTATACACTGCCCGCTACCCCCCCCCCCCCCCCCCCCACCGCCCGCTCAGGGAGGCTTCGTCCCGAATCTTAGCATGGGTCCTCTCTGATTGGCAACTGCTTAGCAAAGGCATCCGCCGATCACAGTTAAAACCACCGACGTCCCCGAACGAAACCACGTCCATACACGAACACAAAGAAACTTAACCTGAAGCAGGGCCTCACCTATCACCAGTCACTATACGCTGCCGCCATTTTGTAACGTGTAGATGTCCGAACACGCTCGCCTTTGTTTAACTTGCGTGATCAAGAGAATGACTCTACCACATCACTAATTAAGTAAGCTCACTAGCGAGGCTGTAGAAATCATAGACAAGAGAATGACTCTACCACATCACTAATTAAGTAAGCTCACTAGCGAGGCTGTAGAAATCATAGACGAGGATTCAATAAATTACGCAAATATAAGCAAAGACAATTCCGGTGTTATAGAGCCAGACTTCCCCCCATAGTGAGACTTCCCCCCGGAAGTCTGGCTCTAGAATGAGCCTTCCCCCTGTGGAAGTCTGGCTCTAGAGTGAGCCTTCCCCCTCTACAACACCGGCAATCTATTCTCAACCAATTAGAATCTCTCCATGAAAATAATCCTAAAGGATACTGAAACCTTATAAATTATTTGAAACATGATAATGAAAAGAACCAGGAGAGCTCTGCAGTTGATCCTTCTACTCGGGTAACCCACTTTTGAAACTTGAAATCAAATATTGGATGTCCATATCAGCAAAGAAATTTCTAGAGCAATTCTAAAATTGGAAAGTAACAAATCCCTAGGATTATACAACCTATCAAGTAACATGTTAAAATGTGGACAAGCTATCCTCTTGTCAAGTTTCTACAAATTATTCAATGTATGTTTGACCACGGGTAATTACCCCAAAAGCTGGGACACAGGATATACAGTGGAGCCTCGTTAATCCGGACACTGTGGCTCCCAGCAAAATCGTCTGGATAAATGAAGCGTCCGGATAATTGAATCGCATATTTTCTATATTTACATAAGTAACCAATACATGCCTACTTTATTGATGCATAGTGAATTAAACACATTCGATCATTGGATTTGACCATTTACATTAGTAAATAAATTATGATAATGTTAACGTTTACATGTATTTCAAAGCACTAAAATTTAATGTACGTGTTCGGTGTATTTGCCTGTGCTTACATTGTACATATATATGATCCCTACAATTAAATATACAAAACTGTGTACCGTATGCACTAAAACAAATAATGAAGCACTTTATGTAACTATAAGTATAAATGAATCATTAGTAACTAACATAATAATTTACACTTCAAACATTTCATCACACTTTTACTTCTTAAAGAGGCCGGTAATTTCCATCTGTCACGATTCACGGGCTTGGCGGTCTGTTAAAACAATCTTCATCGTCCAAAGTTGATATAAAAATTTCGTGATTATCATGTCAGTTGACAACATTCTTTAACCAAAATTCAATCTGTCAGAGTTTATATTTCTTATTCTATAATTATCCAAGACAATATCGGGAGAACAAAAATCATTTAAGCTCGTAATATCAAGACCTACTACTTCTTTGTTTAGCCACGCGCACCTATTATTTTCATGATGCGATAATAACGGAACAAAACTTGGGTGAAACTAACATTACGGGTACATACACAATTCAATTGTCATTTTCCTTAAAATGGTAATATTCTCACTTCTACTTAGAGTTTTAAAATTCGAAAGCAATAAAGTTCTACAACATCGTAACAAGAATCAATCGTACACAGGTACATTCTACATGCGTGACATTCTAAACGCTAGAAACTTACTACATGTACATGTGCATGAACATACATGTATATTTCACGCCAATCAACAGTATAAAATCCAGAATCTGTAAGTATAATCTACACTCTTTAGATTTGCATAAGCCGATATCAATTTACGAATCAGTACAATTGATATGTGTGGCAGTTAACAAAATTATCATTACGACATGATGTTATTAATACTGTTAAACAACTGATCAAGACTATAAAATAATATGTTACAGATTTATATACAAAATTCAACACTACACGCAATAAAGATCTTATGTGCGAAAATTGGCAATACAATGTCTCGATCGGCACGTGCTATCTAACTGACATATCATCATACTCCACCTAATTAAAGGGAGGTGTTGACAGGGTACAGGTAATCGCTTCAATTTGACAGTTTGGCTTTTACGCCTTGCTAAAATTGTGCGACACAGACCTTCCCTAAACAAAATTACCGTCCGGATTAACGATACAATTTTCAATGCATTATAACGTTTTGTAGTAAAAAGTGACCGTCCGGATCCGGAACGCGAATTTCCGGATTGCAAAATAATGTATAAAAATTCCGTTCCCTAGCAAAATCGTCCGGAAGGCGAAGCGTCCGGATTACCGAGGCTCCACTGTATCACAACTGTTAATAAATCCAGTGATATCACTGACCCTAACAACTACAGGGACATAGCTGTTACAAGCGCCAATGGAAAATTGTTTAACTATATTATGAATGAAAGGTTGGACTTTTTCTTAGATAGACATTGTATCATTAACAAATGTACATGTCAAAATAGAATTGACCAAGAAGGCTAGAATTGCCAACCATTTATTCATCTTAAAATGTCCTTAGACAAATACTGTATAGCACAATTGGGAGGGTGTTAGCTTGCTTTGCTGATTTTCAGAAGGCCTTTGATAGTTATATATACAGGAATGAAAACCAAGCTTGCAAAGATTGGAGGTCATTTATTTTACAATGTTGTCAAGAAAATGTATGAAATAAGCACGTCTTGTGTTCGAATTAAGAACAAAGTGACAGACTATTTTTTAAATTTCAACTTGGAGTTAAGCAAAGAGACATCCTTAGTCCTATTTTATTCAAATATTTGTTATTAATGACCTTCCAAAACAGTTAGAAAATTCCCCTGACTCTATCTTATTGAATAACAATACAATAAATCGTTTAATGTAATGCAGATTATATAATTCTTCGAAAGGTCTCAAAGCAAAACTCAATATTCTAGTAAAATTCTGTAATGATTGGTGCCTCACTGTGAACACAAACAAAACAATAATTTTTATATTCAACAAGGCAGGAAGACATACATGTACTCACTTCAAGTTCATGTACATGCAACATGAGCTGGAATGTGTACAACAATATGAATATTTAGGAGGATATGTTAGTGCCTCTGGGTTACAATGTTGTCAAGACAATGTATGAAATAAGCACTTCTTGTGTTCGAATTAAGAACAAAGCGATAGACTATTTTTTAAAGTTCAACTTGGAGTTAAGCAAAGAGACGTCCTTAGTCCTATTTTATTCAATTTTTTTTTTTATTAATGATCTTCCAAAACAGTTAGAACAAAATGACTTGTATAAAAAAAAGTCTGAAAGCTTACTTTTGATTGCAGAAAAACTTTCTATCCATGAGTCCTGGTATAACAACTAGTACGTATGTATTTGACCACACTATTAAACGTATCTTATATTTGGCTATATTTAGCTCTAAAACTTCATAGTTATTTCGGATTTCAAACATTTCGGTTGAGCATCACTGAAGATACATTATTTGTCGAAATGCGCATCTGGTGCATCAAAATTGGTACCGTATAAGTTTTACATTGTACGGTAATGAAATTTGGGGTATATTTAATCTTTGTGTAGCTAGGTTTAGAAATGGAAATGTAACTTTAGAAAACATATATTCAAATTATATCGGTGAAAAACTTAAATGATTATTTGAAGGTAGTAGGGTAGGTAAAATGTTATGATTTTTTTAATATTAAGTTATGAGATGGCAATACAAGAATACGATATGAGGCCTAAACCGTGCGAGTGGGTTTTTTTTTTTTAATTTGCGCTGTAAATCGAAGGTTTTTATAAAGCATGGATCTGTAGCTCTATGATATGTCCTAATATTTTCTCAGAGCTATAGTTCTCCAGCTACTCCTTAACTGTCATCACTATCGGGAATGGTGTTCTATATGGCTTCTATAACATCGCTCTGGAAGATCCCCCCCCCCCCCCGCTGCTTTTCTGATCAAATTTATCCTTCTGTGTTTAGTAAGCTAGAATTAATAAAAGAATTAGATAGTTTACATCAGGAATATGTTTTGGTTCCAGCTGAAAAAGCTTGTAACAACATTGTTTGTAAGGCTCATTATTACAACTGTGTTTTAAACGAACTTGGCATTATTTTCACATTTGGTATTCGAACTTTCAAAAGATGAACGTCTTCAAAATCATACTTCTCCCGTGGGGATCCGGGTTAGAATAGGTTCTCAGTACCCCCTTGCTTGTCGTAAGAGGCGATTAAATGGGGCGGTCTTTCGGATGAGACCGCAAAAACCGAGGTCCCGTGTCACAGCAGGTGTAGCATGATAAAGATCCCTCCCTGCTCAATGGCCATAAGCGCCGAGCATAGGCCTAAATTTTGCAGCCCTTCACCGGCAGTGGTGACGTCTCCATATGAGTGAAATATTCTCGAGAGGGACGCAAGACAATATACAATCAAAATCATACTTCAGTTTTAATCACATTTATATCCCAGTCAATGGGACGAAAGAATAGGAGTTACCGTACCTATAATCGATCCCTAAACTTCACAAAAACCCATACAAAGACGCATTGCTCGATCCAGTAAATGTTCTACCAAGCCCCTGTCTTTGCTCCTCGCGAAAATATCAACAGCGGTGAAGAAGAAACTTCAAACGTACTGTGCCATAAAATATGACAGAAGTGGTGTTAATCAAATGTGGATTCTAATTTTTTTTTAAAGAACTTCTAGTAAAATGGAAATCACGAAACTTTTCTCAAATCTACAACATATGTATGCCTTTACACGACCATTGCTCACGATAAATTAAAGACTAGACTATCTGACATCATAGACAATTGCTTCCACAAAAATATAAATATTCATATCTAGTGATCAGTCATTCAAAAATCACTTTGTTAAACACCGCTCATGTTTCTAGGCACCTAGGTTGATATCAAAAGTAAGCTGGAGTTTCTCATTGTTATCTTCGTAGTCTTTGGTGATCAGGTATTTCAACGGTCAGCTTGAAATACCATGGGCACGAATTGTGCTCCGTTGTTAGATGACCTTATGAGGCAGAATTTATTCAAAAGCTTCTACATAAGAAATAATTTCTAGCAGTATCGTTCAACTCGCGTTTGCACGGATGCTCACACAAGACTCACTATAGGTCACCCGCGTATTGCGGGACTTACACAAGGCTGAAACTAAAAAGAGGTTAAAATCTTAATAAATTCAATGTAACGGTATTTTTGAGTCGATAGTATCCCTTGATCTTCAAAAGTAAACAATATGCATTTTGTTTATTTTCCTTTTATTGTAAACAGAAGCACATTGAGACGAAATGTTCCGACTGACTTCCGTCATCAAGAGAACGGCAAGACAGACTTTCCCAGTTAGTCAGCATGATGGACACAGTATTTAGTACTGGAAGAAGTACGCTAGTTCCTCCTCCTCTCTAGAGGCTTGATCCGCTCCATCATCCTCTCGTTTCTTGTGTCTGGGAGGTTCTGATCGGAACACAAGTTTTCGGCCAGTCTGTGTGATAAATAAAAGTGTGCTTTGATAAACGGACAGGTGTAAACTAATACAATATAACAGAGTAAATTTGCATTACCTTCAAATACGAAAATGATATAATGTCCAATTTAACAGGCCTCAAAATAAAGATGTATAAGTAAGAAGGAAATCTTGAGCTTACGAGATATATTACTGATATATAAATGAAGTGGATTGGGTAACATACAATGACTATAAATACCTTCTTCATAAAATCCTGTCTACTAATATAGCGCAGTTACCCAAAAATGATTATCGATATATCCAACGCATCTTGAAACAAAACAACGTTTCTGACCAAACCTTTAGGATGGTGCTTATTTTGTGGCTACACACAACAAATAATTTTCTCAGATACATATTCAATGATGAAATGCTTCAGTACAATGATTTAACTACCACAAATCTCTCCACATCGCAAAAATCTACAATGCTAGGAAAGAAAACTATATACATGTATAATGTACAGTCTACTGACCCGTGACTATGAGTCTACTGACCCGTGACTATTAATCTACTAACCTGTGACTATGAGTCTACTGACCCGTGACTATGAGTCTACTGACCCGTGACTATGAGTCTAATGAGTCTACTGACCTGTGACTATGAGTCTAATGAGTCTACTGACCTGTGACTATGAGTCTACTGATCTGTGACTATGAGTCTACTGACCCGTGACTATGAGTCTACTGACCCGTGACTATGAGTCTACTGACCTGTGACTATGAGTCTACTGACCCGTGACTATGAGTCTACTGACCCGTGACTATGCATCTACTGACCTGTGACTATGAGTCTACTGACCTGTGACTATGAATCTACTGACCTGTGACTATGAGTCTACTGACCTGTGACTATGAATCTACTGATCTGTGACTCTGAGTCTACTGACCCGTGACTATGAGTCTACTGACCTGTGACTATGAGTCTACTGACCTGTGACTATGAGTCTACTGACCTGTTTCTTGGGCTCGGCCTTCGCTCGCTCTAGGGCCTTACGCACTCTTTCCTCTTGGTGGAGACGCTGCTGTTCAATCTTTTCTTCTCGGAGTTTTAACCGCCTCTCTTTATCCTTAGCCTTGATTTGGGAGAAATTTCAAAATATTCTTTACAAACACAATACGACTTACTTTCTAAGAAAAGCCCCAATTGCTTAGGTGAATGTTCGAAAGGCTTGTTGTGTAATTTCAGATATAGGCGAATGAGATCATATAAGACACAGAGAATAACTAATCTACACAGCTGTGTTTATGAAATATATCTGAAGGAATGTTTCATAGTAATTTTCCTGGCAAATTCTCAATTACACGAATTATCTGATGTAAAATCGCTGGAAAATTCCCATCTGATTGGCATTCCAGTTCTAAACCTAATATCAACTTGTTTCAGACATTTCACAGATTTATCAAGGAAACATTGAAAAGTTTTATTTTTAAAAATCTACAATATTTTAACCCATTAATTCTAATGAAGTTGATTTGAACATCTTTGATAGATGTAAGTTATGAAGAAGAAGAAGAAGAAGAAAACAAAAACAAGAATTGGAACCAAGTTCAATCAACCCATGGATCTCCCTGAGATTTTAACTACAGGTTTACATGGATCTCTGAGATTTTAACTACAGGTTTTCATGGATCTCTGAGATTTTAACTACAGGTTTACATGGATCTACCTGAGATTTTAACTACAGGTTTACATGGATCTCTGAGATTTTAACTACAGGTTTACATGGATCTCTGAGATTTTAACTACGGTTTACATGGATCTCCCCGAGATTTTAACTATAGGTTTACATGGATCTCTGAGATTTTAACTACAGGTTTACATGGATCTCCCCGAGATTTTAACTATAGGTTTACATGGATCTCTGAGATTTTAACTATAGGTTTACATGGATCTGCCCGAGATTTTAACTATAGGTTTACATGGATCTCTGAGATTTTAACTACAGGTTTACATGGATCTCTGAGATTTTAACTACAGGTTTACATGGATCTCCCCGAGATTTTAACTATAGGTTTACATGGATCTCTGAGATTTTAACTACAGGTTTACATGGATATGCCCGAGATTTTAACTATAGGTTTACATGGATCTCTGAGATTTTAACTATAGGTTTACATGGATCTCTGAGATTTTAACTACAGGTTTACACGGATCTCTGAGATTTTAACTACAGGCTTACATGGATCTCTGAGATTTTAACTACAGGTTTACATGGATCTCTGAGATTTTAACTACAGGTTTTCATGGATCTCTGAGATTTTAACTACAGGTTTACATGGATCTCTGAGATTTTAACTACAGGTTTACATGGATCTCCCCGAGATTTTAACTATAGGTTTACATGGATCTCCCTGAGATTTTAACTACAGGTTTACATGGATCTCTGAGATTTTAACTACGGTTTACATGGATCTCCCCGAGATTTTTACTATAGGTTTACGTGGATCTCTGAGATTTTAACTACAGGTTTACATGGATCTCTGAGATTTTAACTACAGGTTTACATGGATCTCTGAGATTTTAACTACAGGTTTACCTGGATCTCTGAGATTTTAACTACAGGTTTACACGGATCTCTGAGATTGTAACTATAGGTTTACATGGATCTCTGAGATTTTAACTACAGGTTTACATGGATCTCTGAGATTTTAACTATAGGTTTACATGGATCTCTGAGATTTTAACTACAGGTTTACATGGATCTCTGAGATTTTAACTACAGGTTTACAAAGATCTCTGAGATTTTAACTATAGGTTTACATGGATCTCTGAGATTTTAACTACAGGTTTACATGGATCTCCCTGAGATTTTAACTACAGGCTTACATGGATCTCTGAGATTTTAACTACAGGTTTACATGGATCTCTGAGATTTTAACTACAGGTTTACACGGACCTCTTTGATTTCAACTACAGGTTTACATGGATCTCCCTGAGATTTTAACTACAGGTTTACACGGACCTCTTTGATTTTAACTACAGGTTTACACGGATCTCCCTGAGATTTTAACTACAGGTTTACATGGATCTCCCTGAGATTTTAACTACAGGTTTTCACGGAAAGAAGACCGCAATTTTACACAAGGAATGGAGACTTTTCGGTCAGGCTTACCTTTTCTGCTGCTTCCACTTTATCTTGTGGCATTGTTTCTATCATTTCAAATAATTCTTCTAACCTGTTTTCTATATTAGTTAACATCTGTAACGTGCTACAATATACATTGAAGAAACATGCAGTTACTGTAATACAAAACATCAGTATGACATCAAAAATATCGTCATGGCAGATGACCTTTTTGAAATAAGGTTTACACTTGTGATTTACAAGTACAATTTCTGAGGACTAACACCAGTTCCATACAATGACAGTGTCTTTTCTTTATGACGCTAACTGTTTAATGAATTTTTTTTTTCTGTTTCAGATCCCCAGCTATCAATTTTAGTCTCGGATCTCAATCGTTTTATTTCCTTTTGACACATTGATTGAATTACAACCCATAAACCAGTGAGTAGTACAGCCAGTTTTCACAATTTAATGAAGCTAGTTGATTCTCAAAACTATTGCATGTAATATGTAGTATACTCCTTCCACCGGGACGTAAATGTACACATTGAACCTGCACCTTGAGTGTTAAAAACAATTAATTTTGTTTTACCTTCTCCCATTGGTTAAATGTACGCACAGAAACAGGTGCCAAGAATGCACAACATAATAGGATACTGACAATCTGTTTAAGCAACCTTCCACAGGTCTGAGAACAGAGAGGCATGCTGTCCGTCCAGATATGTAAGAGTTATCTCCCGTTTTCAAAGAACGCAGCGAGCGCTATTAATTTCAATTAGTAAAGCACACACAACTATACAATTCCTACTGTGTTAATGTTTGGTAAAATCTAATTTTGAGTATCTAATGTTTTTTAAAGTAGCCAATTATTTTACATATCTTTTGGGGAGATAACTCATTGTTAACAAAAAGCTGAAGCATTAAAAATATCACGAGTTGAGCAAATGTATGACAGCAATGCAATGATTTGAGTAAATGATCCTATTGAGATGAAAGAAATGATAATACATGAATTGAATGACAGATTTCTTTTGAAGAAAAGAGCAAATAAATAAATGATAAATCAAAAAATGAATCATCAAAAATACTGTAAATATATTTAGCATGTTTAACTCCGAAATCTAGCAAAGGAAATGCCAGTAATGCAATGAGTAAGTCTAATCTTAAAATGAATATGTCATTAGTCATACATTTACAAGTCTGGACCAAAGACCCTGTACTGCCTAGTACCAGCATTACCACCAATCAGAGACCTGCACAGAAGGTTGCTATGGTTACAGAAAGTGCACTAACCTAATGTTTGCCTCATTGTCACCAATACTTGATCGATATACTTCCTCAACTCGGGAATTTAGTGAATCTAACATCTTCTGCTGGTCCTCTGCTTTAAATTCACCATAGGAAAATAACCTAGAAAGAAATAGAAAGAAAAATGGTATTGCTGTGCATGAATTGCATAAGCTGTACTTTTATAATGAAATTAATTAAAACTTACTGAATTTTTAAAATATTTGTGCGTTATGCATAGTATAAGGTGGTGGCACTGAGAAAGATATTAAAACTATTTTCAGACTTGAAAAACTGTCAGTATCATTATTACATTTTTTTTATACATGGTCCAAAATCTTGGAGTATATGAGAGAGAGAGAGAGAGAGAGAGAGAGAGAGAGAGAGAGAATGGTTGGGATATTAATGAAATCCATGGTAAAACTTGTGACTGGGGTCGTGGGTCCTAGCTTGTTGTATATGAACAGATACACAATATATTGATATATATATATATATTATAGTATATCATGCTGATCCCAGTATTCTGGTGCATATGTAGGGGTTTTCCGAAACATGCATTACTTCCTGAAGAGTACAAACCCACAATCCTGAATTGTCTTAAGCATTTCACTGAACAAAACAACATAATTCTGTATTGTCTTAAGCATTTCACTGAACAAAACAACAAAATCAGTTGATGTACAGTTTCAGTCTAACTACTAGAGCAGATCAGAACTGAATTATATAAAAAAAACATTTACATTTGCTTCTCCAGTACTAGTCTTTGATCATTCAGTGTAGTAATGTGTTTGATGCTGGGCCATATATACATAGCCATTTGTAATATGCAAAAAGTTTCTATACCTTTATTCCAATTAAATTAATGACCATAATTCAAGGATAAACACAATCGCACGAAGCAATAGGAAATTTAAGAAATAGATTTAAAATTTTTAAAAATACATGAGAGTATGAAATGCAATGCTTCCCAGCAGTATCATGAATTGGTAACATGCTTGATGAATTGATAACACGCTTGATGAAGTATGCCAGCATGAAGCATCGCATTTCATACCTTTGTGTATTTCAAAAAAGGAAATTCATTTTCTGCATTTACATTCTACATGTATATTCACTTCTGTTGGAATTCTCACTCGTTAAAATAGATGAACTATATCTATCGAGATTCGTACGTGCAACACATTCATGAAGATAATGGCTATCATCACAATTTGTAAAGATATCAAAGGCAAAAATATTGGAAATATACAAGTGAAGTGCGTCTTTAAACCATTAACAAAATTTTTACCTCGCTTTAGTTTTTAAATCTGCTGCCTTTATTTCTTCGCGGGATATCTGTGAATTTAATTTGTCTATTTGTTCTTTCAATATTGAAGTTTCCTTTTCCCTGAAAAAAAAAATATCAGCCATTAATAATTATCATGAAATATCAGCCATTAATAATTATCATGAAATATTAGCCATCAATAATTATCATGAAATATTAGCCATCAATAATTATTATCATGAAATATTAGCCATCAATAATTATCATGAAATATTAGCCATCAATAATTATCATGAAATATCAGCCATTAATAATTATCATGAAATATCAGCCATTAATAATTATCATGAAATACATTGGTAAATTAATGTGAAGAAAATCAAACTGCTGGGTTTGATTTTTATCTTTTTTAAAGGGGCATGGACACGATTTGAGCTGAAATTTTATTTTTATTTTTTACAATGAATAACTAAAGTATTTCTAATGGTCAACCAAAATATGAATATCGGTTGTTTTGTTATAAGTGAGATACAGCTTCTGTGATTCTTTGTTATGTAAAGAAGGCTCGTGCCATATTTTTGTTTACATTAGACTGTTTAATAGAAAAAAGCATGTTTAAAACAAAATGAGATGTGCCAAACACTAGAAACTATTCAGTTGTGTTAAGAATACACTTATAAACTGAAAAAAATCTGTGTTAAATGAAACTTTTACTAGTATGTAAACAAAAACGTGGCACAAACCCTAGTTACATAACAAGGACTTGTGACCTCTGTATCTCCCATGTACCTTGACTACCGATATTCATATTTTTGCTGATCATTAGTAATACCTTAGTTAAACATTCTAAACATTAAAAATCCAAAAATAAAATTTAAAAATTTTTCAGCTCAAATCGTGTCCATGTCCCTTTAAAATCTTGAAATGCTCTTCTTAGAGAACGAAATTATTATTTAAAAGGGTCAAATCATATTTAGTCTAGATTGCTTATGTACAAAGGATACCAGTTTTATTTCATACTTTGGGAACACCCTTCACTACTCTGATGTGAGGGATGATACTTACAAAGTTTCAAATTAGATTTCTAACATGATGTAGAGCAATTTACAATATTTAATTTGTTTTTTGTTGGTATCACTAACATTTTAACTTTTGTTTGTTTAATTGTTTGTTTCATTTCTTCTAATGCCTCCTCTGTTTCTTGGCTGTTCTGAATGAGAGATAAATTCTGTTCCTCTAAATCGGCAAAAATGTCCAGGAGTTCTTGGGGCTGTGCAAAGAATAATTCCAGATCCTGAAATAAAACACTGAAATTTACTTTACAGGTTTACACTTTAAATAATAAAATTCTGTTTGAATAAATTCTGTGTATCTAAAAAAAAAAGCTAGAGCAGTACATTTTGTAGAAACCTCTTCATGTAAAGTAATATAGTAGGTACCTGTGGATTAAATAATCATTGTTACCATTACTCTTTTTTAAATCTGTAAATGTTGTAACACGTCAATTACATGTATCATTCATTATGTTTTTTTCTTCTACGTAATTTTCCCACCGTAAAATGGCTGAAATATTGCCAAAACGGCGTAAAACCCCAATCAATCTATGTTATTTTCAATATAAAATTAAAGAAATACAATGTAATTTGTATAAAAAAGAACTGTTTATCACATGCCACATTCACTTGGCCTTGACCATTGACAACCTTGAAATGACCCTGGAGTGTCTGGTATACATGTAGCAGGTGATGTACGCTTTGCTGTAAGTTACGCATGCATTCAATACTTTCAGTTCATAATGGTATTGCCTCTCTGTAACAGAGTGGTGCTTGATCTCATGGCCGTGAAATAATAAGACTAACCTCATCACTCTCGTCATCCTCCTCTTCCCCGAGGTCTGCTTCCTCTATTCTGAAAGTAAAGTTACAAATAATACACAGTATATTCACATTTAAAACACTAAAGTGCCCATTTCATTTTCTATATGTTTTTTTTTTTAATGCATTTCTGTGCACAATCAGATATAATATAAATCTATATCTTAGCATGGGTTTTATCAGACAGCTTTGAAAGTAGGAAAAAATTGCTGACTTCCCTCGATCTTGTCTAACTTTGAATTAACTTGTAATTAATCTATGTGCTTTGTTCTTGTCGTTACTTTTTGGCAGGGGCCCCAGTTTTGGCTGGGGGTGCAGGGGTGGGTTTGGGTGCTGCTTTCTTTTTGGCTTTAAAGTCCTTTGGGTCTGCCTCTAGAAGACTCTTTTTATACGCAATCATCTCCTGCTCTTTGGCTTTTTTCTTCTCGTCCCGTCTTTTCCTTTTTTGTCTCTCTTTCTTATCGCGCCAGTCCTGTTTGGATTTAAACTCCCATTACAAAGAACATATACAGGTTTATACAGTCATACTATCTTATATTTGCTAGTATTCATATCATGATGTTTTACTTGAAATGCCATTCAATGATTTGAAATCAAAATCCTTCAACAAGCAAGGATTTCTAAATAAAAAAAATAAGGAAAATGTACACTATTGAATTACATGTACATGTATACACACTATGGGACTAGTGCTTTTACACAGTTATGGTACATCCTGTAAAGAATATAAGCAGTGCCACCTGAACCCACAAACCTGAGGTGTGAGATTGTCCAAGAATTTTCTGTACATTTGGTATTCTTTCAATGTGTCTTCATATTTAGAAATTTCGGATTTAATTGCCATCATTGCTGCATTCACTTTCTTGATTTCTGCCACTTTTTCTAGTTTAGCTTTTGTTTCATTCTCAGCCCTGTTAAAAGCCGCATCAAAATATACCATGATAAATGATTTCAAATATAACATTCATATCAAGCAATAATCTTTTGTGAAGCACAGGGCTAAGCCCGTTTGTGCCCAAACTCTGTGATACCATAAATATAACAGGAACTAAGCCCATATGGTGTGAAGCAGTCAATTTCATGCTTTTTTGTCTCTTCTTTTAGGAGGTGGGGTTCATTTTACATGCATAAAAATACGTTTAATTATTTCTGACATTTAAATCACTTTTTTTTTGACAGACATGTAACCACCACTGGCCTTACTGGGCTTAGGTCGGATAATGTACACTTTGAAACATTTTTCTGACTGACTCTACTGTACAACAAGATGACACGTCTTACACGTATATCATATATCAGTATGCATTAGATATTGTCCAGACCTTTCAGGTGCCACAATAATACACTAAATTCCAACACGTGCACTACATTCACACGATTTCTACGCTCATCCCCCTTCCAAAGCTTCAGATGTAAACCAACCTTGGGAGTGAGCCTATCCAAGAACTTCCTGTACATTTCATACTCTCTCAACATGTCTTCATATTTTGTGATTTCTGATCGAACAGTCATTATGACACTCGAGATCTGTTTTATCTCTACTACTTTCTCGGATTTCTCCCGAGTCTCCTTCTCACTACTAGATTCAAAATAATAAATTTCATATTTTCCTTTGAAAGTTTACTAATTACAACACGTGAATTTAAAGGATATAAATTACTTTTATGAGAAATTCCCCTACTACAAACACATTTGGATGGTTCAATACTAACATTAAAATGCAATTACTCAAATCATAGACAAAATGATAGAAATAGGAATATATATGTTTTGCAATAAATGTTTTAATTTCAACAAATCCCTATCAATTTAAATGTTGTTATATATTTTTTTTTCATGCATACAGAAAGGAGGATTTTACTATAAATCTGCCTCTAAAGCAGATGTCGCAGAATGACAGAGATCTGACAGAATGACATAGATCTGACAGAATGACATATATGGATAATGTTTAAAGAAATACTTACTCCCTGACCGCCTCATTGGACCCGTGGTCATTCTCTTTGAGGAATTCATCAAACATGGCAGCATCTTCCTGGAGGTAAAGTTCTGCTAGATCTAGCTTCTTTTCCTCCGCCTGGGAGATTTCTTCCAGCTTGCTCATTTCATTCCTTTTAACACCGAGCGAGTACTGACAAAAAATTTAAATTGTTACTACATGTGGCAGGCACTCGCATACACTGCATGCCAGATCAATAAAATGAGGAGCTGAACCTGATTGAGGGGATATTAGTAGGGCTGAAACGATGAACATAAATATCAATACTGTTCAATATAAACGCTCGATTCAATGTTTGATTCATTGCCTCGATTTTTGGTTTGATACGTTTCTTACAATCTGGTTCAGTATCAGACTCGGCCTGTACTTATATCATAATGAACTGAATGAGGGACAAAATAGTGTTGAATAACGTTCAGACTGTTGTTTGCCTTGAGTCTGACAAAAATAATAATGAATTTTATCAGTTTAAACTACAGAGCCAACAGGCATCTTACCGTTTGGCAGTTTGGAAATATCTTGCTTTTAAAATTATGATTTTGAATCTTGGTAATTAAATTTTTCTTCAATTCTATTATTGGTTTCTTCTGTAAATTGTAATGTATTGAAAGCATTGAATCGAATCATAAGTATTGCAATATGTATCGTATCATGAAGGGGACGTGTGTTATTTAAGCCCTAGATATTACAGCAAACAGTTTTACATACTTGGACTAAAAACATTTCCCTCTTCTTGGCTATGTATTCTGCTAGAGATTCCTTTTCCACGTGTCGATCTGTTTAAAATAAAGGATGGGCTGATAAGTAAAACTTTGTAATTACATGTGTATATGTGATTTTAAAATGATCTTGCTACCCTTTTCAGTTTAGCCATCAGGCAACTATTTCTAGACTTTTATTGAAGCATTACAATGAATGACAAAAACAAAACAATCAAGAACAACAAAATTCATTAATAATTGAGAAAAAAGTGTGTAATCAGCAAAGAAAAATACTAATAAATGAGGTTTTGTCATAAAGAAATATGAGAGCCCCACCATTCACCATTCAAAAATTATGAGCAAGGTTAAAGTTTTGGACAGAATTACAGACAAATAAAAACAATATCCCCCATCTCCAATCTTCAAACTTGGGGGCACAAAATACTTAATTCTAATCTATGAAAAGGAATCTATTATAGTCAGAGCTCCAGATAAGGTGCGTATCAGTGTAAATACTAATTAAATTCTACCAAATACACATTTAAGTTGAAAATCATGCGTATAATTACGCATTAGCGAATGTAAAGACGCTCACACTCCCAAAGTAATGCGTATTAATTAGTCCACGTATTTGTGATACATGTAGTATGATATAGATATGAATTATCTATTCATATGAATTGAGGTTAGCCCAGGGCTTGATCATACATGATATTTAGCGCTATGAAATACGTTTTGATGACAATCACAATTTTGAAAAATTGGAAGAGTTAACTCAAAACACTACTGCATAGGCCTACTTGTTATACTTTCTTTCTTAAAGAGTTATTGTGCGGTCGAAAGTACAGGGAAAAAAACTTGTATTGTCAATCGTGGACGAATGATATGCAGAATTGAATCATAATCATGTGACTGAGTGTCTGACATATTCAAATTTAATGCATCAATCATAAATACATGTAACGAATTCCCAATGACAATGAATAGTGTTAATAAAAAGAACTACAAAGGATTTTCCTTGTAAATAGCTGGAGCGGCAATTTAGTATCAACTTTCAGTTAAAGTTCAATGGAAGAAGTATCGTTTATCTGGTGACATCTTCTGTGCAAAAGAGCAAAGATAATCAGTAAATTAACAAAATATACACTTTTGAATTTTTCTGAAAACCAAAATACTCATTGATTTGAAAATCAGGGGATAAATACTCTTTGTGGTATAAAAAATATCTGCATGGAGCTCTGTTCTAGTCCTTTCAACAGTGCTTTAAAATAACAATTTACTCAATATAGAAAGTTGAGGTAAGGATCAGGGCATCCAAAGTGTGACTTTTTAATTATTCAGTGAAAGGAAAAACCAGCATGTACATGATACAAGTGGAGTCTATTCCTATAACAAAGTAAAAATAAATCCCCAATAACATTTTTTACATAATTCAACATTGCTTATATTGAACTTTGGGTATAATGAATAATTCAGGTTGGTCCCCTAGATTTCATTATATCTAGAGTAGACTATATATTGTTTGTATACATTAAATAGGCAAGCAAGATTTGTATTTCCAACATTTTCAAATATTCGAAGCTGGTCTCACCTCGTGTAACTGCGATGGTGTGTTCCGGATCGTCCTTCACGGCGATAGCTTTGTCTGAGTCCTCTATGTCCCTCTCTTCATCTGAGTCTGCTGGTTTGATCATCGATGCTGTGCGGAAGTTTACTTTTGATGCGTATGTTGTTTTTTCATGAACCCTCAGTTTCCGTTGTTTTTCCCTCTCCTTTTAAGTCAAGAAAGCACAATTTTATTTCAGATGTAATGCAAAATTTTATAATTGCTTTAGAATCTTCGAATTCTTTTATATTCCAATATTTAAAAATGATTTGTACATGAAAGTTTGAAAAATAAGTATGTCATGATATTGTATGACATCACAGATTTTTAAAAACAATTATGCAGTAAATTGATTCAAAGAGTTAAATCTTGTGGATAGAAGTAATTACTTAAACAAACCATATCATTATTGAGAGATATATTGAATTGGTAATTGGATTATAGTTTATAATTACAATTCATAAACTTGAAAACATTTTATACCCATGCAACCATAATAAAATGGTAGTTGTTTTTATTGATCAGGAATGTTTTTTAAAAAGTTCTTACAAGTTTTTTCCTCTGTCTTTCTTTATCTCTAAGAACAAATATGTCACTGTCTGCAGGCATCTTGAATGGATTTCCTTGAGGAACATTTAGCTCATCTACAACAAGTGTAAAAACAACTTAAATCATAGTTACAACAAATCAAATATTACTGTTGTGGGTTACAGAAAAGTTTGAACATTATCATTATCATCATAAATAGTATCAGCATTATCTATAGACTTCATTATAACGATACACAATTTTGAATTCCATATCTTTAGTGCCAGGGCCAGTCTATACTTTAAGTGAAATTATTTTAACTGTTATTAAAACATTGGTAATATGATATTCAATTTCATGTATCTTAAAGATTTCAAGCTTGAAAAGTTTGATAAATTATAAAGTTAATCATAAACACCTGACAATACAGAAGATACGGATTTGGCAGAATTAGGGAAGGTAACTCTTCCTGACTGTCGCGATCCATCTTGTCCTATGAAGTAAAGTAAGATGATAATAAATGACAATTTACATGTATCAATTTCAATGCCTGAAAATGTAATCAAATTTACTTTCTGCTGTAAGGAAAATGATCAAACATCATTTACAAACCAAGTTCATTAAAAAAATATGAAAAGAAAACACAGAAATCCTGAAATTCTCCCCGTAAAGCTTTAGCGCTTTCATTACATCTTCAGAAGCTTTACAAAAATGTATCCATAGCAGCTAGTGTATGTAATGAAAGTGCTAAAGCTTTACATATATATATATATATATATATATATATATATGAGAAAGGAGAAAACCTTTTGGCTGGACTGGGAATTGAACCCAGGACCCCTACATTACTCGTCAGGTGCTCTAACCACTGAGCTATATATATCCAGGCCGATATCCACAGTCCATATAGCCCTAACTATTACATTCCTCCCTCCTTAATTAGTCTTCCCCATACAAAGACACACTCAACTCCGGTTCTTTTTGCCCCTGGCAGGACAACCTGCAATGCAGGGGTGATCAATGACACCAAATTTAGTATGGGAGAGAGGATAAAATCTGTAGCTGGACCAGAAATTGAACCCGAGGGCGAAGACAAATTGAGGAGGGAGGAATGTAATAGTTAGGGCTATACAGACTGTGGATCATCGGCCTGGATAACTCAGTGGTTAGAGCACCTGACTAGTAATGCAGGGGTCCCAGGTTCGATTCCAGGTCCATCCAAAGATTATCTCTTCTCTCCTATATACTACATTTGATGCCGTTGACCACCCTTGCACTAAAAGGATGTCCTGCCAGGGGCAACAAAAAACTGGGTTGTGTGTGTCTTCGAGGGCGAAGACAAGTTAAGGAGGGAGGAACGTAGTAATAAGGGCTATACAGACCATGGATATCAGCCTGGATAGCTAAGTGGTTAGAGCACCTGACTAGTATAATCTCAACGAGATTCGTCGAGGCTGGATATTTGGACTGACACCTCTTAGGCGTCAGTCCAAATATCCAGCCTCGATGAATCTCGCTGAGATTACTGACTAGTAATGCAGGGGTCTCGGGTTCGATTCCCAGTCCAGCCAAAAATTTTCTCCTCTTTTCTATATACATGTACATTTGTACATCTAAAACAATTACATCAATGCCAGATCAGAACTGGCTTACATCACCATACACAAAATTACCACATAGACCTGACTATATCAAGTTTACTCCAATTTATCAAAAACAGTAGGTGGAAACCTTCATTAACTCATATAACGAATAACTCGGTGATTTTTTGGGGGCCAAAATGCCACCGATATTCGGCTGTTTCCCTTCACTAAAATTAGCTATTTTTTCCCAATTATATATATAAGTTTTTCCCAATTTCAAATCTAGGGAAATTAGGCCATTGAAAAAAAAGTTACTGTATATTGCTGACAAGGAGTAAATACGTTTTTTCCTTCAGTTTTATTCTCCAAACCACTGCACATGCAAAAGGTTTTGTAAACAATATGTAAAACAATAGAGGCATCCATATAAGCAGATATGCAGCGAAGTATATAGTTTCCAGATGCACATTAAGCCATATTGTTGACAATTTAGTTTGACCGCCATTATATGTAGGGTCAGGCTAATAACAGGAAGTAGCCAACAGGAAAGGGTTTTACTAAAATCCGAAAAATACAAACAGGAGAGACATTCTGGAAACTTGATTATCAATATAATATTTACAAGATTATGGGTACAAATGCTGGTGAATTAATAATTTATTATTTTGTTTATGAAATTAGACAATAAGTATTTCTTAGAAAAAGTAAATAATATTTATACAAGGACGGTGTGACTTCCAATATATATTTAATGTTAAATAATGATTTATTTTATGATTTAAAATCGGATCTGAAATAAACCTAAAAAAAAATGTTATTTGATTATTTTATGCATCTTTAATTGACTATGAATGATTTTTCCCAATTTGAGGAAAATGTTGCTAATTTTTCCCAATTCAAAAGGAAGGGTGGTAGGTTGAAAAAAAATAAAATAAAAATCACTGATAACGTGCAATCCAATGTGAAAATTCAGTAAAAATAATAAGCCATGTTGAAAATAAAGTGTTGAAATGTATATTACTTAAACTATATATGCCATGATAGTACCTTATGTGGAATATCAAGAGAAATCATTTTTCAAAATTTATTGGGTCATAGGGTCTATATAATTTCTGTGGAAACGAGGGGGTTATTTATATTCCGTCTTTCCTATCAAGACCGAATATAAACAACCCCCTCGTTTCCACAGAAATCAGGGTCTACATATCTTTATTAAATGTGTATACATGCAATCACTATGCATGTATTGTTGTATATGTAACTAGATGTAAAACTCGCCACTTTTACAAATGCCATATTAAAAGTTCCCTCAATAGTTCTTGCATTCTGTGCCATTGGTGATTCAAAGGAAATTTTAATTTTAACAGAATTGTACATTTCATCTATTTTTATATAGGTCCTTGGTATAATGTGATTGTAAGGGAAAACATGACAATATAAAATTTCCAACGGAAAAAAAAACACGACTCTTTGACAAGAAAAGTATGAAAACTTACTAGATTTCTTTCCAGAAGCCTCAGAGTTGGGAGAAACTAGGTTAGATCTGCTCGGTGAATCTGCCATGTTTTAATGTGAGCAGTTATCTGCAATATAAAGTTCGAGGAAATTCGAAATGTCAATACTGTCAACAACGTTATTTTTCAATGATAAAATCTATATTTTCGTTGCAAAATCAGTATTCTTGCACATGACAAAAATGTAACACAATAAAGCTTAAATACTTAACTAGAATGAGGCAAAGTACGACAAAAACACTATTCTTACTTGCTGAGAACTGTAACAAGTTTCCCTCTTAGGCCCCACTGTTTACAATATCCGTGGTAACATTCAGAGCGCCTCCTACTTCCGTTAGAAGAGTTGAACTAAAATTAGTCGAGCCCGCGCCCGCAAGATAATGTCGTATGCTGATTTAAGTGTTGTAAATTGCGACAGGAAAGTATTACTAGAAAAGATTGGATTAGCGGTAAAACGTAGGTGCATCTGCATTTTCCTTCCATTACTTTGAATTGTATATATTTCACATTTAAGATGAAAATACATGAGGTTGTCTCAAGAAATTTCCCACGTGAATTCAGTTATGGTACATCGAGCCCGATAAGAATTTATTTTTGATGTATTTTAGTTGGATATGAAGTTATTGCAATAGACATTGTTCATACTCCTATGAAAAATGTTACAAAGAAAAAGAAAAAGCAGAAGGAATCCAGTTCACAGGTTGGTATCGGGTAATCAGGGTATGTTTTAACTTTTAGTCATCCCCCGTTTCTTCTGATGACGTATGTAATTGTACTTTATTTACATCCGTGGTGCAAGTAAACCCATATGCACATTTAGGGTAAAAACAATCGTTGACTAGTTTTGTAATTCCTCAGAAGTGTAGAAGCGATGGGAAAAAATCACAACCTCTACGAAATAGGTCTTCTTGCACCTTCAGTTTTCCTAGGCATATACATGTATGATGTAGCATATATATCCTTTGAACTTTATGAGATGTTTCATGAAAGTTTTGGACCGAACCATTATTAGTTCATCTGAGGTTTCAGCTCAATTATTATTAAATTATCTGATCACTTTTTGTCTGGCATCTGTCTATCCCGATGAACTTCTTCTCCAGAACATTGAGGGCCAATTTCAACTAAACTTGGTTGAAGGCAGTGTTTTTTCTACATTTTTTACAAGGGTCCTGTAGCTTTAGAATTGGGAAAAATTATCGACACGTTAGTCAAATTGGGAAAAATCTATTTTATCGTAAATAAGTTTTAAAATCATATCAAACATTATATTATCTTTATTTTACACATCTTATTTTCTTTAACGTTCTAATATTTTCAACTATTCTATCCAAATCATCATTCCAATTAACTCTTTGTTAAGTCTTATGTATATAATTCACATCGAATGTTTATTTTTTTCAGATACGTTTTCCTTTCATAATTTTATTATTGGGAAAAATGCAAGCCAAGTTGGGAAAAATTGACAATTTTTAGGAGGGAAAAGGGCCAAAATTCGGACCCAAAATGGGCCTTAAAAAATCACTGGAAGGGGATTGAATTTTTTTCAAATGAAGGGTCACAACCTTTTCAAAGGGGTGATTATGGTGGCATCTTTCAAAAATCTTCTCCAGAATCATTGGACCAGAAAAGACAAAATTTATGTGTAAGCTTCCTTAGTGGAGATTCAAATTTTTTTCAAATCAAGACCCCAGGGGTAGGATGGGGCCACAATAGGGGATCAAACTTTTACATGGGAATGATATAGGAAATATCTTTAAAAATCTTCTTGTCAAGAACAGCAGGGCCATGATTAGTCATATTGATATTGGAACATTCCTATGTAAGTTTGTTTTGATATTGGAACATTCCTATGTAAGTTTGTTTTGATATTGGAACATTCCTATGTAAGTTTGTTTTGATATTGGAACATTCCTATGTAAGTTTGTTTTGATATTGGAACATTCCTATGTAAGAGTGTTTTGATTCAAGTTTTGTATGATACTGTAAGGCCAACGACAAAAATTGTTGAGTTTCCGCTAACGTTCCAGAAAAAAATAGGGTAGGTAGGTAGGAAATAAATTATTTTTTTTTTTTTAATTTTATTTTTTCAAAGTATAAGAAAACATTGTAAACTCTAACAAGTTCAATGATCTATTGAATGTTATACTTTCAGTATAAAATTTTGCTTAAATTGCATTGCAAGTAAACTTTCAATCTTAGCATTTCACCTGTTATTGGCCGAGCATTATTTCCAGATGTTTTAGAAGAAACAATATTTTTCAATGAAACATATAGCATAAAACACAAATTAAAGTTAACTCCTTTATGCCCCTATGCTATACAAGTACCAGCTATATTGTTTCTACATTTAGATTGGTTGTCATGGGAATACTACTATTGGATATGTTTAACAGGAAAATAATATGATGATTTTGAAAAAAAATATTAAAAAATCACCAAAATATCAACATCATTAACATATTTTAAGTTTATTAATTCATTTCTGAATGTACATGTACTTTCACAATCAAAATGGAACAAGGGTAGGAAGACAGTCTGGGCAGATCCCACTTATCCTAATGGGATCCAACTCTCTTCCAGCTAACACTTTTTACCGGACATAAATTTTTATTTAAAAAAAAAGTCTGCACATTTCCCCCCCATAGGAGTTGGCAATTTTAACAAAAGAAAGTCTTCTATGGAAACATGACACTTGGCAAAGTCTTTCGGCCGTCTGTTAACTTCAATTGTCAAAGCACCGTTGCATGAGGCAAGCATGAAGGTACAGTACTAGGTCAACCATCATGCCATGCTGTTAGTTACAAACATTATCAATGTTGTTTAAACGCTTGACACAATACCATGCAATTTTGTACATCGTTAAAGCGTTTGAATGACTTCATCTCAATGTCTAACTAAAAAGAAAACCAAAAACCGAGAATATATTTTTTCCGGAAAAATGACGAATTTTTTTTTCAAATTAGCGGAAAAAATTTCTAGGGTCAGGGCTATAATTTAGGGTCGGTAGGGTTAGCGGAAACACAACATATTTTATCAGTGGCCTAAGTGGTTTTAATTTCGCGGTGCTTAGAGTTCGCGGCTTTTCATATTGGTCTAATTGCGGTGATTTTATTTTCGTGGAATTCAATTCAATTCGGATTACTGGTAACTGTTTAAACATATTGTGTCACAAAATGATTGCGGTTGTTTTAATGATTTCGCGGAAAAATTCCCAACCACAAACATAGCGAAATTAAAACCACCACAATCATTTCCCCATTTACAGTATGTGATGATTTATTTATCATGGTGGGTAAAACTCTTCTGAAGAACAGCAGGGCTAAGGTGTCTCAGGTGAGCATTGGTACAATTTACCTGTTCATCGTTAGCAATGAGGTGCTTATGAGGCACTCTATGTAGCAGGGTGAAGATACACTTATCATGTCTTATTTGCCAAACTGTACCCTGAACAGTTCAGAAGGTGCAAAATAGTGAATTATACTGGTGATTGACCCACCCCCACCCAAATAGTTTATGACACTATTAACCATGCAAGTCTGGGAACAAAAAAATCTTCATTACTGATTTGTAGTAAGTAATTGTCTCAGTATGTTGCACTAACTGTTTTATTTATGTTTATCTATAGTCTACTGATGGAATGGTGAAAGCCTGTTCATTAAAACTTACTGAAGAAGAATTGAAAAATCTCCAAGTAAGCAAAATGGCATGTCTTGCATATAATAATATACATGTATTATGATATATTAAGCAGGTTATGATTGTTAGATACCATGTGATAGTACAGGACTTTTATTTTGTGTTTTTTTTTTTTTAATGTTAGGTTGACAGTAAACGCATTAAGATTCTGAGCAGAGTGACTCTGAATGTGACAGACAGTGAGCAGTTGCAACATTTGGTATGAAAAATTTAGTTTTTAGTCAATTATAAATTTATATTTAAACACCATGTTCATACAGGTTATAAAAAATCAATTAATCATAGAACTCTTACAGCCAAAGAAAAAAATGTTGTCTTTCCATTTTGCAGACTGACCCAATTTTAGACTCGAGACTAATTTTTGTCACCTTTTTATGCAGTTTGCTAGTGTACAGATTTGTACTACAATTTCTGCCCATATATTACGTGACTTGTAATTTATCTGATGCTTTGCCTGAATAAACATAATGATAATTATAATTCAATTTGCAATTAACTGTAAATGTAAGGTAGGATTTAAACCAGTATAAATCTACCTACCATATTTACTGACCAAGAGTTTTTTAGTCTACTACTTTTCTGTAAAAGTTAGACCCAATAATGTAGCCCTCTCCAATTTTGTTCCCTCTTCCGAAAATGTCATAATAAAAAAAAATTGGGAGAGGGCTACAATATTGCAACTATGTAAAAGTGTAACAGAGATGGTAGCTTCTGCTGAGGATTGAACTTTGGACACTTGGCATGTCACAGTCAGTCCAGTGCTTCATCAATCAAATTTAATCACTAGCCAGAGCTGTTGGGAAGGCCTTTTCTCTAACACTACCATATTGTCCCCCTCCAGAGAGAGAGAAAGAAAGAAAGAAAGAGATGTCCTAACATTTCTAAAGTACAGTGGGGACAATCACTCACCCACCAGAGTGTATCTTGAATCCCAACTTGGGCGCTAAATGTAACAGAGACGGTATATGTATCTGCTGGGGATCAAATTCAGGACCTCAGACTGGACAGTCTAGTGCTCTGCTTATCAAGCTTAAGGGTTAGCCCACTAGTGAGAGTTGGTAGGAAGGCCATAACTCTAATGCTAACACAAAACTTTGGATTATTTATTTCACGACCTTGGTATTTTCGGCGATATGTACTATGTACCAAGAAAAATGTCCTTTCTTTACTTAACAGTTTTCATATCAAAATGAATGGATGTGAATGATATTCAGTGCACAGAAATACATTTACTTATGAATGGAAAGGATGTTTTAAAAAAGTGGAAAATATTTGGTTTACTACTCATAAGTGTATGCATTATGTGAGTTAGCTGCAGTAACGTAGCCCTCTCTGATAGGGTAGAAATGATTCCCCTAAATATCGATAATGTGTAATATAAACACTCGATTCAATGTTCGATTAATTGCTTCAATCTTCGGTTTGATACATTTTTAAGACTTGGGTTTGGTAATATACACTGGGCTTATTATTTTTACATGCATGAGGTACAAAATGATGTCCGATAACAGTCAGACTGTAGTTAGCCTCGAATCTGACAAAATCAATTATGAATGTAATCAGTTTAGAATACATTACCAACAGGCATCTTACCATTCGCTGCTTTGGAAACAGTTTGCTTTTAAAATTTTTGTAATTAAATTTTTCTTTGAAGTTAGTTTTGGTTTCCTCTGTAAAATATATCATATTGAAAATATTGAATCGTGGCAAAAACTATTGCAATACGTATCATATCGTGAAGGAGGTGTATCATTTCAGCCCTACTCCCGGACTTAGTACAAGTACACATTCTATAAACAACTCGGTGTTTGAATAGTTTACATGTTTTAAGATGTACATGTAGCACCGAATAATAGCAGAATTGTGTGAATCTGTTTTGATGCTATGTTTTCACTGCATCCTTAGATGTTGCCAGAGATCCAGGAATTTGACATTGTTGCTGTTCGACCGACGTCTTCTGAAATATTTGTTGTGAGTAGTGATTTTTCTTATCCTTCTAATCAGAGAATATACAGGTTTATTTGGCATTGAAAGTACCCTATAGAATTTAATTAAGGAGGGTGGGTGGTGAATAAAAGTTACAATCCTTATCTTTTGAATTACTAGAAATGCTTTTTATAAACGCATATCAACCCACCCTTAGTAAGTTTATTACATGAACATATTGTGTGTATGTGAGTGAGTGTATATTGTCTGTTAGTCTATCAATTGAAATAACTTTTATAATAAAAAAAAACATGGACATATTTAAATTATATGTGTTAAAATATGATGCATTACTGGTATATAGTTGAAAAAAGTCTGAAATGTGCATAGTAAATCCTTGATTAATCTGGAAATTGATTAAAATGTTGTTGAGTGTGAATTATGGTTCAAAATTCAGATAAAATATATTCAGGGACATTTTGAAAATCAAAATGGCATAAGCAGTGGTTTGAGAATGTGTCTGACAAGAATAGGAAGTTGCAAAGATATGAGCAGATCACAGTTTTAAAAGAAATGTAGTATTGACTAATTTTGTTAAAATTTAGGCAGGCATGCATATCATTATAACATAAGAGTTCTAGTTTTTACAACTCTGCTTCTAATCAGATTGAATTGTCTCTAATGACTCATTTCCTGCTTCAGAAAGCCGCAAAGTATACCAACCTTGATATAATACAGCTGGAAATGGAGAAAAGTATAAAAATAATAACACCAGGAGGACTAAGCGAGGTTAGAAAACAATGTACCAGGTTACCAGATAATGTAGTGTTACTAGGTTACCAAATAATGTAGTGTTACCAGGTTACCAGATAATTCAGTGTTACTAGGTTACCAGATAATTCAGTGTTACTAGGTTACCAGATAATTCAGTGTTACTAGGTTACCAGATTATTCAGTGTTACCAGGTTACCAAATAATTCAGTGTTACCAGGTTACCAAATAATGTAGTGTTACTAGGTTACCAGATAATGCAGTGTTACTAGGTTACCAAATAATGTAGTGTTACTAAGTTACCAAATAATGTGTTACTAGGTTACCAAATAATGTGTTACTAGGTTACCAAATAATGCAGTGTTACTAGGTTACCAAATAATGTAATCACAATCTAATTAAAGTTAGGTCTTTGATCAGATCACGTTTATCACTACACAAAGTGGTGGTGCATGAGCGGATCAAAAGATCTAATTTGAATTAGATTGACGCAATGTTACTAAATGATCTAATTATTCATGAATAATGCTGGAACTGATGTTTTTCCTCTATGAGTGTATCAGCAATGGATGTATCATAATTTTTGGTATTATTTCGTCCAACAATGAATTAGTCTCATGGTTACTTGTTGTCCTTGAAGACTAATTGTGTAGTGTCATAGAGAAATCTGAGAATATAGTCAGTGTTTGGAGTTTTCATATAAAATGTACTGGATCATTCAGTTCTATTGTAAACCAACCTTTATTTGTACACGAGAAATACAAAATTCTGCAATATATGTCTGTGTTTGCCCAACTCTCTATTATGTATTGCTTATAGGAGTTATGAGATTGATCACTGTTCGTTATCTTCACCTTTCGTGCAACCTTTCTCTAATTCTGAAATCGTGATAGTGAACCAGTGAATCTATGTGGACACAATATACTTTTTGTCTTTTATGCACAGGATGGCTTATTCATCAATACAGTGTAATAAAAATTACAGTGATAAATATATTTTTTTTACAATTGATACATCATCAGTAATCAGTCATGTTACATCTACACTTCTTGTACAGTCATACATTCAATTCTGTGATTGGAAATGTTTAATGTTACTAGGGCATGCAGAAAGGGATTCATTTTGAAATTCAGTACAGTCCCGCCATTAGAGACAGTTCTGTTAAAAGATATCTCATCTCCAACTCCCAGCTCCTTGCCAGTTTTAGTAAATCTAAGGTATGTAGATGGGTCATCAAAACATTCGTTCCTTTCTCTCTTTCTGTCTTTCTCTCTGTGTCTTTCTCTCTGTGTCTTTCTCTCTGTCCTTCTCTCTCTATGTACGTCTTTCTCTCTGTCTTTTTCTGTGTCTCTCTCTCTCTGTCTTTCTCTCTGTCTTTCTCTGTGTCTCTCTCTCTCTCTGTCTTTCTCTCTCTCTGTCTTTCTCTCTCTGTCTTTCTCTCTCTGTGTCTTTCTCTCTCTGTCTTTCTCTGTGTCTTTCTCTATGTCTTTCTCTCTCTCATTTTATAGATGAGACAGTAGACATTTACAATTCTTTAATTGCAGAACATCATAATTTCCAGTGGATCAGAAAGGGTAAGGAGAATGTGGACTTTAATACAAAATAATGTCGGCTTTTTGTATTGAAAAGACAATATTCATTTGAGTTGTACCTGTATTTACGTCTGGAAATTACAAATATTGCAGTAAATTTATGATATTTTTACTGGTGTGTGTTTTGTTTGACAGGCAATAGAACAGCGTGGACCACATGATGTAGCAAATCTGTATCCTTCAGAACCTTTGATAAGAATGGTTAGGAGTCATTGCCTATAAACATTTTTATATACCCCATTTTATACCTCTTTGAATCACTCTTTGGCAAATAATTCTCCCTACAATAACTGAAATTGAAAATATGCCAATACTATAGTGAAATTTAATTACAAAGTTTGTTTGATATTTTCTTGAAATTTTATTAAAGGCATAAAGTAATTTCTATTTATTTCATACAATATAAAAGCAAGTTGGGTCAATTTACATATCATTAACTATGATGGAGCAGTTTATAAAAGAGCATACAATTTTACCATGTTTATATTATATAAAATGAATAGAAATTACATTCATTCCTTATAATTCAATTAGTAAAATGCATTTGAGGTAATTTGACAAATAATTCTAAAGAAAATATGGATTTTCTATGACATGGAGCAATATTGCTGTAGCAACTAAATGGAAACTGGAGCTAAATGTACTGTGATGTACCATTCACTTGAACATTTATATAGTGTGAACTTGAAGTTAACTGTCTGTTAAACTTAATTAACTTTTGTGCAACTGGCTCCGGGATGTTAATGTTGATAAAAGTCAAATTAGCCACTCAGATTGTGTTTTACAAGTGAAATTAAATTATTAACCAATGAAAAGTGATTTTACGAATTAAGATTTTTGTGAACAGTTTGCTGTGTATGATCTGATCCTCTTGACTTTAATGTTCCTGAGCTCTATGTAGAGGCCTTCTGTTCGGACTCAATGAAGCACAAGCCAAGAATGCCGTCACCAGGAGTTGTCGGAGTGTGTTGCTTCATGCAGGTAGGATTGGGTTATCTTTCCTAGTACATGTATATGCTGAAATCAGCTCGTGTCATTGTGCATGGATAATGTGAGCACTCTTATCATTTCTGTTCTCAGACCATCACAGTTTATTTGCTTTGAAAAAGAGCAAAAATTTAAACAATCAAAATTTGGAAATGTTTTAGTTTATCATATCAGGTAGAAATGTTTTTTATTTGGGGGGGGGGGGGGGGTGCATCTACACGTATTCATGGACTTTGTTAATGTATTAGTGATGTATTAGTGATGTATTAGTGATGTATTAGTGATGTATTAGTGATGTATTAGTCATGTATTAGTCATGTATTAGTGATGTATTAGTGATGTATTAGTGATGTATTAGTGATGTATTAGTGATGTATTAGTGATGTATTAGTGATGTATTAGTGATGTATTAGTGATGTATTAGTGATGTATTAGTGATGTATTAGTGATGTATTAGTGATGTATTAGTGATGTATTAGTGATGTATTAGTGATGTATTAGTGATGTATTAGTGATGTATTAGTGATGTATTAGTCATGTATTAGTCATGTATTAGTGATGTATTAGTGATGTATTAGTGATGTATTAGTGATGTATTAGTGATGTATTAGTGATGTATTAGTGATGTATTAGTGATGTATTAGTGATGTATTAGTGATGTATTAGTGATGTATTAGTGATGTATTAGTGATGTATTAGTGATGTATTAGTGATGTATTAGTGATGTATTAGTGATGTATTAGTGATGTATTAGTGATGTATTAGTGATGTATTAGTGATGTATTAGTGATGTATTAGTGATGTATTAGTGATGTATTAGTGATGTATTAGTGATGTATTAGTGATGTATTAGTGATGTATTAGTGATGTATTAGTGATGTATTAGTGATGTATTAGTGATGTATTAGTGATGTATTAGTGATGTATTAGTGATGTATTAGTGATGTATTAGTGATGTATTAGTGATGTATTAGTGATGTATTAGTGATGTATTGTTGATGTATTGTTGATGTATTAGTGATGTATTAGTGATGTATTAGTGATGTATTAGTGATGTATTAGTGATGTATTAGTGATGTATTAGTGATGTATTAGTGATGTATTAGTGATGTATTAGTGATGTATTAGTGATGTATTAGTGATGTATTAGTGATGTATTAGTGATGTATTAGTGATGTATTAGTGATGTATTAGTGATGTATTAGTGATGTATTAGTGATGTATTAGTGATGTATTAGTGATGTATTAGTGATGTATTAGTGATGTATTAGTGATGTATTAGTGATGTATTAGTGATGTATTAATGGGAATATAGAACAGTTAAGAAGTAAACTTCATTTTTCAAAATACATGAGTACATGAACTGTGATGCTTTACGCCAGCATACTTCATGATACTATTGGAATATTCCCAGCCGTTAAAATACATGAGTACATGAACTGTGATGCTTTACGCCAGCATACTTCATGATACTATTGGAATATTCCCAGCTGTTAAAATACAGTACGTGGCCATATTAAAGTATGTTCCCAAAGAAAATCTCCACTATATATTTCATACAAAATCATATATTTTCGAACAATTTTTTTGAACTCATTTCTTGATCAATTTTGATGAAATAAAAAGCACTGATCTCAGAAGTATTCACAGTATCATCTAATGATTTCAGAATAATTATATGATAATCTATTGTAAAGATATGACAATTTTAATATGAAGTTAAATTTGAGAGTACTTAGTATAAGGAATAAAATGTTATCTCTCTGCGGTATTTCATCGTAACATTTTGTTCTAAAATATGAGTTACTTCTGTTATTTCTAAACAAAATGGTGTTTATTTCATCCAAATAGAGGGAGAATTGGCTCCGAGGGAAGATTTTGAAAGTATATGGTTTTGTATGAAATATATAGTGGAAATTTTCTTTGGGAACTTACTTATGGCCAAGTACTGTAGTTTAACTACATGTATTTTTATCAATATTCATACGCACATTGTTTACATTCATGAGGAAATGGCTGTCCTTACAAATGGTAAAGATATCAAAGGAAAAAACATTGGAAATGTAAATATTTGGTCGTAAAAATGATTTATAATTGTATTTATTCAAAGAACATGAGGATGGTTTTTAATTTTATTTTCATGCAGAGGAGAGAAGAGCCTTAAAAGCTGCAGTAGCCCTGTCATCAGGTGACCTACCAGACGACCAGAAGTGGGTCAAGGACAAATTGAGTGAGATTCATTCTGAAGAGAGTACAGAAGGATCCTCTCCAAAGAAGAGAAAAGTGGAATGACCATCAGAATTTCACGTAGTGATGAGAAAAGTGGAATGACCATCAGAATTTCACGTAGTGAAGAGAAAAGTGGAATGACCATCAGAATTTCACGTAGTGATGAGAAAAGTGGAATGACCATCAGAATTTCACGTAGTGATGAGAAAAGTGGAATGACCATCAGAATTTCACGTAGTGATGAGAAAAGTGGAATGATGAAATGAGTAATTTGGCAACATTTGTTCAGCAGTTAAAGTTACATTGAATGATCAGATACAAAATATATTCAGATGCATAAAATATCAAGCACCCTGGAGGGGTATAGGTGTAGAGTTTAAAATGATAAAATATCAAAACACATGAAAGTGAGGAGTTTTATTATTGGCAAGCTTTGTTAATCACACATTTCTGGGTTTTTTTACCCAGACAATACAAGTATTGACTTTGCAGATTATTGCGAACATACAACGCACGTGATCGGTTTATGGTCGATATATGGTGGACATTTCAAGCTTCCACATTTGGCTTCCACACCGTAAAATAGATATCCATTGTCATTTCTTCCTCCTCCCATCAGCAGTTCAGCCCCTTCATCGACACACGTATAAAATCCCCTTGATCTGTCTTTTTTGATCTTTGACGATGCTAGATACCCGTGGTATTCCTCCATCCAGCCGGGTAGACATCTATTCCGCCCTGGAATCATGATGATATGCTTTCGTGTTTTTAGTTGGCAGACGGCGCAAGGAACATCTTTATCATCATAGTTTGATCCCCAGAAATCCGTTTCATACTCGGCACCGTACAGTTGTCCATATTCAGAAGCAGTGGATCGATTTCCCCACAAAACGTCGAATGTTAAGCATAACGGATTAGCGGCCCCTCCCTTTAACGTGTACAATGTTCCTCCTGCTTGACCTAAATAAATAATTATCCCTTAGTGCTGAAAATACATTCAAAGCTAGGGCACGAGGTGTTATGCTTACAAAAATATTACTATGGCAGATGCTTTGAATTTGAAATGAAAATGTACATGTTGAGTTGCTTGTCTTGTGTGTATATAATGTACAGAGGATTTGGTAAAAGGGTTAGTCCTAAACGCCAGAATTGAATAATGAGATATAGATAAGAGTAAATATCTCCACTAATATATACTGGGTTTTTTTAATTCGGTAAAAAGAATCACCATTTTTAGAACAAAGGCTATCAGAATGTATTCGTATAAAGCTGCAGTAGTGAATACGACGGAATATCTCTATAAAGCTTGCCAGAATGAGAGAGGTATCATTTTTAAAAAGGGTTTATCAAATAGATATAATCCATTTTACAGATTAATTTATGCCTTATTTCACCTTGAACAGGATGGTTTATTAAAATATTTTTTAAAAAGTTAAATACATGTAAACTTTCTCTTCCTAAAAATTACGGCATTTTTTTCTTTAAAAATCATTTTATCAAGGGCGGTACTTAATTAAATACCAAAACCTATTACATATTTTCTGTTAGCCCTTGCCCCATAGATGTGTATTCGTTTACGGAATAAAATACATTACAAGGATTATTTATAAGAGATATCTGTCATTGCTCAATGCATCAACGCATTTTTTTCTTGCGACCTCTTTGCATTCCGGTACGCTTTATATATATTTCCCATCATGCACTGCTGTAACTTTGTATATGCTGATAGCCTTTGCTCTAGAAATGGTACATCTTTTTAAGAATTATTGTAGAACAGTGTAGATGTTGACTCTTCATATACAATATGTAATTAGGACACAGAAACCCTCCTTTTAGAATTCTTTGACTATCGTCAATCACATCATAAACTCCTTGATTAACAGCTATAGTATAATTTAGTTTAACATCTAAAATTCATTAATTACCTGTGATGTAATCAACAAATATTATAATTTGCTTAGATTTCTCGTGTCAAAGATCACGCTCCATGCACTGAACATTGTTGCTGTGTTGTTTCACATCCCATTCAGGAATTAATTTTTCACTGGTGTAGAGACACCATCAGTATTTGGAGAAGTATCACAAAGAAGATGGGTGACTTTATTGAGCCGAGAACTTGCAGAAGGACAAATATCAAAGTTAAAATTGAAACTCTCCGCAAAAAGAAAAATTTGCATTATAGTTAAAACAATCAATCCATAGTTTCCAAAAACGTTTTTTAGCTCACCTGAGCTGAAAGCTCAAGTGAGTTTTTCTGATCGCCTGTAGTCCATCGTCTGTATGTCTGTCCGTCTGTAGACTTTTTACATTTTCGACTTCTTCTTCAGAACCACTGGGCCAATTTCAACCAAACTTGGCCAAAAGCATCCTTAGGTAAAGGGCTTTCAAGTTTGTTCAAATAAAGGGCCATGTCCCTTTCAAAGGGGGATAATCACAAAAATGCAAAAATAGGGTGGGGTTATTTAAAAATCTTCTCAAGAACCACTGAGCCAGAAAAGCTGATATTCACATGAAAGCTTCTTGAAATAGTGCAGATTCAATTTTGTTCAAATCATGGCTCCTGGGAGTTAGATGGGGCCACAATAGGGGATCAAAGTTTTAGGAAAAATCTTTAAAAATCTTCTCAAAAACCACTGAGCCAGAAAAGCTGATATTTTCATGAAAGCTTCCTGACTTAATGCAGATTCAGGTTTGTTAAAATTATGCCCCCAGGGATATGATGGGGCCACAATAGGGGATCAAAGTTTTACATACAATTATATAGGGAAAATCTTTAGAAATCTTCTTCTCAAGAACCACTGAGCCAGAAAAGCTGATACTTACATGAAAGCTTTCTGACAGTGCAGATTTACATTTGTTTAAATTATGGCCCCAGGAGGTAGGATGGGACCATAAGGGGGATCAAAGATTTACATAGAAATATAGGGAAAATCCTCTTAAGAACCTATGAGCTAGAAGAGCTGAGCTTTACATGAAAGCTTACTGACACAGTGCTGATTCAGGTTTGTTCAAATCATGTCCCCTGGGGTTAGGTTGGAGCCACAATAGGGGATCAAAGTTTTACCTAGAAATATATAGGAAAAATCTTTTTCTCAAGAACCAATGAGCTAGAAGAGCTGATATTTACATGAAAGCTTCCTGACATAGTGCAGATTCAAGTTTGTTCAAAGTATGGTAAGGTTGGGGTCACAATAGGGGATGAAAGTTTTACATACAAATATATAGGTAAAAAAACCTTTAAAATCTTCTTCTCAAGAACCATTGGGCGAAAGAAGTTGACATTTACATGAAAGCTTTCTGACTTAGTGCAGATTCAAGTTTGTAACAAGAGTACCGCAAATGGTACAATATACGCCTGTCGTACAGTGAGCCTTTGACTAAATATCAGGGCAATATCTGTATCCGTAATGAAAAAAATGCCTGGAAAACTGTCTGACTTATTTGTAGTCCAAAAGTAGGTCAAGGATGGACCAATCCAGCTGAAATGCAAACTGAACTTGTATCCCTCTGAGAGGAAGTCTTTGATTAAATATCAGAGCAATATTTTTCCATAATGAAAGAAAAGCTCGGAAACCGTTTGACCTAATTTTTTCCAAAAAGTAGGCCAAGGATGGACCAATCCCACTGAAATGTAAACTGAACTTGTATTCCTCCAAGAGGAAGCCTCTGACTAGATATCAGGGCAATATCTGTATTTGCAATGAAAAAAGCCCTGAAAACTGTTTGGCCTATTTTTCCCAAAAAGTAGGTCAAGGCTGAAATGCAAATTTGATCTTGTATTCCTCCGAGAGGAAGCCTATGACTAAATATCAGTGCAATATCTGTATCCGTAATGAAAAAAAGCCCGGAAAACTTTGACCTATTTACAGCTTAAAAGTAGGTCATGGATGGACCAATCCAGCTGAAATGTAAACTGAACTTGTATTCCTTCAAGAGGAAGCCTCCGACTAAATTTCAGGGCAATATCTGTATCCACAATGGGAAAAAAGCCTGGAAAACTATTAGACCTACTTTTAGTCCTAATGTAGGTCACGGACGGACGGACCAATCCATCTCAGCTGAAATGCAAACTGAACTTGTATTTCTCTGAAAGGAAGCTTATGTGTAAATTTCAGCGCAATATCTGTAACGAAAAAAGTCCGGAAAACAGTTTGACCTACTTATAGCCCTAAAGTAGGTTAACGATGAACCAATCCAGCTGTAATGCATACTCACTCTTACAATTATTGAGGGAGATATTGTGATCAAATTTTAAAGTTGTACATGCATCCGTTACGGAAAAAAAGTCCGGAAAACATTACCCGGGACGGCCGGAAAGACGCACGGACAGCGCCATAACATAATACGTCTAATGACAGGCATATAAAAATCATGGTCTTCAGGGGTAGGTTGGGGCTACAATAGGGACTAAGGTTTTTACATGCAAATATATATGGGAAGTCTTCAGATATTGACCAAGGTGACTCAGGTGAGTGATGTGGCCCATGGGCCTTTTGTTCGATGTGCCCATTTCAAAGGAACATTGAAAAAATCCTATTCAAATTCACGTATACGCGAAAAACGCACAAACTAACAGTAAATTCGACTTTTCCTAGCAGATTTTCACAGAGTGGGCCAAGTCTCCTTTGTGAACTGAGTGAAATATGTTTGTACATGTTCAGGTGTAAAATGTTTTGTAAATGAAAGTATGGAGACTTGACCCACTCTATGAAAAAAAAAAACTTACTTCTTGTGTATAACTTTTGTCGTATTATCGAGAAATTTTCTATGTCCATGTGGGGTACCTTTATGCATCTTATTTTTGACCGTTCCTGAGCGCCGTACATAGATCTACCGGTAAACACGTGGTACTTCACTTACAGCTTGTGACGTCACAATACGAGTGAAAACTCCGACGGGACTTAAAACAAAGATATACACAAAGAAGTGAAGTCACTAAAGTAATGGTCCTATATAACATAATTTATTGTGTGTAGGAGATTGTTGAAGAATACTTCAGACAGTCTCCTAAAACTTGATATAAATAAAGATTTTCCATATCGGGTCGGAAGGGAAAAACCACGCGATTCGGACTTTCGATTATAAAGCACAGATATTTCGGGAAAAGGGTGACTACAATTCAATATAAATGATGACCATCTAAAACTGCACAATATGCAATTATTTTAAGAAGTTACTCATGAATATGAAATTTATCCGGATCGAGATCGGGATATATTCCCAACCTTCTTAATCCACATTAATTAGTTCATTCTCTTACCAGAATAAATTAACTTTGACTCCTTGTTGCAGGATTTTCTACCCCATCTCACGTATGTTGGATTTCCCTCTGAAAATGTAAATGTTGTTATTTTAGAATTGCAGAGTTATTGCCATTTTATCTATGATTTTGCTACTAAGTGATAAGTTGCAGTTTTACGCTGTTTTGACAATATTTCGATTCTCTAAAGCTAAGACGTTTAACAGTACTACTGATTTATAATACTTACTGGGTCCTGCTTCAGTAGTCAGGTTAGGAGTAACCACTTCGAGTACACCGTCATTTCTCTTCCATTCTTCAACCTCTTTCACCAAACTCTTCAGCGTCTTTTCCAGCAACATTCTGATTAAGGTTTCTTGGTTAAGTAACTGTCGGACTGCATCCAGTTCCTGTCTAATATCAGAGTACTTACAGTGCGCTTGTGTGACGCTGCTGATATTAGACGATTCTCCAATAATGGCGGGAAAACGCGCCAATATAACAAAGACTGCAAATACAGGAGTAGTCATGATGCCCGGCGTTCGAGAGTTTGAAAAAAATATAAAATGACATTGTTTATATAGGAGTAGAAAAATAAGTACTTGAGATAAACTTACAAGATACTTCTTTCAGTCACGTAGCCCCATACTAATGCTTGTATGACCCCGTTTATACTGTAAACAAAGTTCTTGTATAACGATTTTAAATTTCACAAACATCCGGTCACATTTGTTATTATTCATTGCATCGTCAAGTTAATTAAAACAGGTAGTGACAGTTCCATCGCCAAACACTTGGCATTATAGTTGTGAATGTCACGGGTCTTCGGTTCCCGTGGGGATCGGGGTTAGAATAGGTCCTCGGTATCCCCATTTTTCCAGAGGCATTATGGGTAGTCCCCATAATTTTTCAGCTAATGAAGAGCAAACCACGTGGCTCAATTGCGTAATCATTGGAGCGAGCTCGTCGCGACGCGAGCTTCGCTCACTATAAACGGAATAAATAGCATGATTATAAAAAGTCAATAGTTAACACTTATAAACCAAACATTTCAAACTAATTCGCGGCACGGAGCAAATAACATTATTATACCCGAAATTTGAACTTATCTGGAATTTGTTATGACAAAGCAATGTACCAAATATCAAATGAATACAGTGTATCTGCAAGCACAACAAAAAAGTCCGGAAAACTGATAATTCTTGCTATTTTTCTAAGTCCAAGGGCCATAACTTAAAGGAAGTGAACATGAAAAAAAAAATTGATGCATAATAAACTTGAAAGACCTCCTGAAACTGAATAGTGAGGCCTAAATCTAATTTGCTTGTTTCTATTACGAGATTTCATCAATTAAACACTCTAAGTTAAAAGTTTATGGAGGTAATCCATTATTTCCCAGTATGCATCTGTGCTCTGACGTAGATGAGTCACATTGCTGTTGACTGGGTCACTGTTATACAGCAAAAAAGTTTATGGATTCATATCAGAATTGACCTAGTTGATAAACTGTAGGCCATAAATCTTGATAGCATGTCTGCAACAGAATTGTTACTGTATTCTATCACGTATGTGTTTTATTGGAAATATTTACACACAAATGCCATGTTATGTTTAAATTTTAATACATGTGAATACAGAAGGTATTTTTCATTTTCGTGTTTTTCTTACTTGTTTAACAATTAAGTTGTTAATTCCAAGTCCTCTGGGACCCTTCCTCTCTGGATACATAAATCCATGGATAAATGTCAGCTGTATCAATTATAACAGGACTTCGACACACAGTGTTAAAATATGGGTGAAGAGAACTGCACGTTAGGTGTATATCTATGTAATCTAGCTGACACAAAATATTCAAACTCATGACAACAAAGACACCCCTTGAATGTACATAACTACATTGTACAATTTCCAATCAAGGAAAATTCCTCTCTCATTAAAATCAACTGCTGGTGAAGAAGTATTATTCTGAGAAACAATTTCTTCCTCTGTAACATCAGGTTCAACCTGATATTCCATATCTAATTCACTCTCTGCTGATGACATTTTAACGTTGATGCTTACAATGTGCCAAAACTACACACGATGTGTCCTACTGATGTCAGCATCAGTGCTGCCCTCTAGTGGATGCTAAGAAATAACCCAGCAGGGAGGTAATATTTTTTTCAATATGGCAGCTCCCAAGGATTGAAAAGATTAGTTAATCTTTATAAAATATCTCCCTACTGAAGATAGCTACATCTTAGTGATTTTCAGAATTCAAAATGACAAATCTAAACCCTTTGCCATATTTTCATGTTCACTTCCTTTAATGAAAAATCAACGGGCCGAGACGAAATTCGAACTCTATCTGTAACTTGTTATGGTAAAGCAACATACTAAACATCAAATAAATATCTACAAGCATAACAAAAACATATGGAGCGCCAAATTAACATAAACTCAAATAATTGAAGATATCTTCAATTATTTGAAGATATCATCAATTCAATTATTGCTCTCTTTAATTGAATTAATGCGCGTATTAAATCAATTATTGCTCTCATCAAATGAGTTAATGCTCGCTTCAATTCAATTATTGCTCTCATCAATTGAATTAATGCGTGCATCAATTGAATTAATGAGAGCAATAATTGATTTAATGCGCGCATTAATTCAATTATTGCTCTCTTCAATTCAATAGATGAGAGCATTTATTTCGTAGAAATATTGCTCGCAATAATTGATTTAGAGCTCGGTATAAATAATTTGATGATCTCTTTAATTCAATTGAAGATATCTTTAATTACTTACAATGCTTTTGTATAAGGAGTTAATGCGCGCATCAATTCTTCTAAAGAGAGCAACAATTCAATTAAAGAGATCATTAATTCAATTGTGGATATGTTGAATTGAAGATATCTTTAATTATTTAGTTGCTCTTTCTAAAAGAATTATTGCTCTCTTCAAAGGAATTAAAGATATCATTAATTCAATTGAAGAGAGCAATAATTGAGTTAATGCGCGCATTAAATCCATTATTGCTCTCATCAAATGAATTAATGCGCGCATCAATTCAATTATTGCTCTCATCAATTGATTTAATGCGCGCATTATATCAATTATTGCTCTCTTCAATTGAATTGTAGCGCGCATCAATTCAATTGTTGATATCATTAATTCATTTGAAGAGATCATTAATTCAATTAAAGCGCGCATCAATTCAGCAGAAGAATTAATGCTATCATCAATTCATTTAATGCGCACAATAATTCAGAATTGAAGATATCATTAATTATTTGAAGAAATATTTAATTAAATTGTTGCGCGCATCAAATGAATTGATGATATCTTCAAATAATTGAAGATATCTTCAATTATTTGAGTTTATGCTAATTTGGCGCTCCATAAAAACAAAGACCAGAAAAGTGATGATAATTCATGCTATTTTGTTAAGGGCCATAACTTAGTAAAAAATCAACGGACTGAAACGAAATTCGAACTTGATCTGTAACTTGTTATGACAAAGCAATGTACCAAATATCAAATATATGCACGAACAGAGAAAAAAGTGCGGAAAACTGATTTACCGGACTGACGGGCATACAGACGGAGTGCAAACCTAAAGTCCCCTTCGACTTCGTCGGTAGCTGGGGACTAACAAGCATTCTGAGAATATTGCATAAGCATTTATACATAAACATACTCGAGACTCTGTCACTCATATTATATGGCCTACTCGTGATTTCGATTGTGGGAATGCGGTAAATTGAGCACTGCCCATTGTGAATGGCTCTCAAACATGGTAAAAACTCAAAATCAATCCAAAAAGTTTTTATTTTGCGGAAGTTTGTGTTAACGCATGCCACCATAGCTTGTTGAAAGTAAAATAATGATTATTATTTTATACCGTGTATAATTTTTATGGCATAAAAAAAAACACAATAAAAAGTCGAGAGCAATGTGTTTGCGAATCCGGAAATGCAGCAATGTTAATTATATCCTTTATTTGACATGAAGTATACAGTTTAAATTGGATGTAAGCATGGGGTTATGTTGGTAAGATTAGCCACCGTTTTTGTTTTTGCATGCCTTTCATTATTCTTACGATTATATGTTAGCATGAAAAATAATTTTTAATAAAAAGATTAAGGTGCATTTCAATCTTCAAATGTACATGTACTTTCATCACTTCTCTTTATGTATAAATATACTACTCAAAATTTGATAAGGATCACTAGGTTATATGTGTGTAATTTACCACTAGCATAACAAAAGACATAAATTTGAAACGTGTTTACTCAGGTTATGAATGAAAATTCATGAACGGCATGAACTTTTATCAATATGGAATGCTTGAAATCTGATAATAACGCCAAAAGGCATTTCATTGCAAAAAAATTAACAGCAAACCAGAGAAAGAATTACACAGTTTTTCGGGATAGTCCATCATTACACTTAGTCGATGAAGTGTCAATACCGGGTATGGCCTCCCCTTGCATCAATGACGGCTTGACAACGTCGAGCCATGCTGTCAATAAGCATCCGGATGTTCCCAATGGTAAGGTTGTTCCACTCTTCCACGAGGGCGTTTCCGAGCTCTGCCAAAGTCGTGGGTTGTGCTCTACGGCGTGAAAGGGCAACCTGCAGCATGTTCCATACATGCTCAATCGGGTTCAAGTCCGTCGAGCGCGCTGGCCAGTCCATACGGACAATTGTCTCCTGCTGAAGGTACTGCTCCACCACCCTGGCGCGATGGTCCTCATCGCGCTAGGGTGGTGGAGCAGTACCTTCATCCATTAGGATGAACTCAGGGCCAACAGCACCAGCGTAGGGTCTGACGTAAACATCGAGGATCTCATCCCGGTACCGCACCCCCGTCATTGTTCCTCTCTCCAGGACATGAATATCTGTTCTTCCATCCCTGCTGATTCCACCCCAGACCATGATGGAACCACCACCATAACGGTCATGTTCACTGATGTTGGTATCATGGAAACGTTTACGTTGTCGTTGCCACACTCGGTGCCTCCTGTCTGTAAAGTCCAAACAATACCTGGACTCATCCGTGAACAGAACTTGAACCCAATCGTTCTGTGTCCAAGTGACATGATCTTCAGCCCAGTCCAATCGCTCCCGCCGGTGTCGAACAGTCAGAGGGACTCGAACACATGCCCTTCTCGAGTTGAGACCTGCATTGTGAAGCCGATTCCGTATCGTCTGAGTGGACACATTCACCCCCGAGGCGTTCAGGAGGTCGTTACGTAGGCTGGTTGCTGTCCAGAAGGGATGGCGTCGTGCCTGAAGAGCCACAAAATGGTCTTGGCGTTGGGTTGTCGACCTCTGACGACCACCCCCATGTCGGTGTGCCGCTGTACCAAAAGTTTGCTGTCGGTTCCAGGCCCTGTTTACAACGCTCTGACTGACGTTTAGTGCATTTGCAACGTCACATTGTGAATAGCCAGCGTCAAGCATTCCAATACATCTGCCCAGTTGTTCTGTCGTCAGGCGACGCCTTACACGTTGAGAGGGCATTGTGTTGATAAACATAGAGTAAACACTCAAGTGAGTTGAAATTTTAGAAAGAATCAGACACCAATACCTGAGCGAAAATCGTGCAATGGTAGCAAAAGCATAAACTGTGATGAGAAAAGCATTTCCCATGGCATGAAATGTACGTGCAAGTTTGTTGAAGACGTTTTTGATTTCATTTGGACACAATATTGCCAGTTATGCAGTTATTAATTTTTTAAACAGAAAAATGATCCTTATCAAATTTTGAGTAGTATATTTCAAACACCATCCGTGGACAAAACTGTTTTATAGAATAAATTGTACCATATTTTAAGTTGATGATTGATCGATTATATATTGTTTATCGTCCCTTTCGAGAATATTTCACTCATGGAGACGTCATCATTACCTATGAAGGGCTGCAACATTTAAGCATATGCTCGGCGCTTATGGCCATTGAGCAGGATGGGATCTTTATCGAGCTACACTTGCTGTGATATGGGACCTCGGTTTTTACGATCTCGTCCGAAGGACCGCCCTATTTAGTCGCCTCTTACAATAAGCAAGGGGTACTGAGGACCTATTTTAACCTGCCACGGGAAGATAAAAGGTTATGAAATCCTACTCAAAATGGTACTATTTTGATGAAAGACACGTTGTTCAAATTATATATCGTCTAAAGGGAGACAACATAGTTGTCACCCTGCATGTGAAGGAGACATCAATGACCAGTCCTTGACCAGTGGAATTGCCTGTATTTATTCTGAAGGATATCACGGTAACTCAGTGTTAGAGCGTTCGCTTCATAACTGGGAGGTTGTGATTTATTTTTTTTTTTTATGTTTTCCGCCACACTCAACAATTTTTCAGTTATCTGGTGGCGCCCAGTTTTTGTTGGTGGAAGAGAGAACCCAGATACAATGCACCTGGGAAGAGACCACCGACCTCTTCCGAAAGTAAACTGAGAAACTTTCTCACTTACCGGCGCGAACAGGATTCGAACCCGCGCTGACAGAGGTGAGAGACCCTGTGATTTTGAGCACAAAGCTCTAACCACTCGGCCACGGAGGCCCCTGGGGAGGTTGTGAGGTTAAACCCTGCTTGTGCCATGACTACACATTTAGAAGTAAGAATCTTTCAGATATGACCTTAAAACAGGCCCCGTTTCACGGCAGGCATTAGTACGTTAAAAAATCCCCATTGCTACAGTTCTGCGCGCTACCATAGGTCTAAATTAATTGGTACTTCACCTACAGCTGGTGACGTCTCAATATGAGTAAAGAAAGATATCGACGGGACGTAAAGCAACCAACCAATCAAGAATTCAGGTCGCTCCCCTTCATATCATTATATCCAGAGCAGACTGTAGTTACTGTAATGCACATGCGCTGTTGGTGTGATATCTATTGTTTAATAACGAATGTTTTCGTTGACATTTGATTACAGCTGTAAAAAGAAAACGCCACCAATTGAGCAGAATCCAAAAAGACCAGAACATACAAAGTCACGTGACTTGGTGGAAACTCCTGATGAAAAATTTACTGCTAGCAATGATTCAACAGAATCTAATTTAGAGAATGACTCTTACTCTGCCAATTCATCCAGTGAAAATCTTGACGATTCGTTAGGCAGAAATGGTCATGATAAGGAAGCATCAAGTGTGGAAACCCAAACAATAAGTGAACAATCTCCAAGGGAGACAAGTGATACCACTCTAACCATCCAGGAGACCACAGATTCCTCAGAGAGTGAGGAGGATGACTATGTTAAGTTTAACCCTCGACTCCAGAATAGTATTTCTAAAGTCAAAGAAAAGGCCAATGTTACAGAAGAAGTTGATGCTGAAAATGCTGACGAAATTCTCCATTCCCAGGAGTTAGAGGATACTGACAAAACATCAGAAACAGAAGACACAGTCGATGTGAATGAAAAGATGGAGCAGGAAATGGAAAATACGAATAACTTAACAGATGGAAGTGACGTGGATGAAAAGGTAGATGAACCTACTGGCGATGGTGATAATGGTGGTGGTGGTGGTGTGGATGATGATGTTGATGATGATTTGCAAAACGAAAAAGACATTGAAGAAGAGAAAAATGTTGAAGCGGTTGAAGATATTGATAGTGAAAAGACTGACACAGGAAATGACGAAGGCGATTCCAACGGTGATGGAGTAGATGACGAATCTCAGACAAAAGCAGAGGGTTCGGAGAGTAATGAACCATCAGGAGACGACAATGATGATGCAGCAGAAAACGGAAAAGATGAAAATGTTGAGGCTGTTGAAGATGTTGATAATGAAAAGCTTGACGATACTGACGCAGAAAATGACAATGGCGATGCCAACAGTGATGGAGTAGATGATTCATCTCAGACAAAAGCAGAGGGTTCGGAGAGTAATGAACCATCAGGAGACGACAATGATGATGCAGCAGAAAACGGAAAAGATGAAAATGTTGAGGCTGTTGAAGATAATGATAATGAAAAGCTTGACGATACTGACGCAGAAAATGACAATGGTGATGCCAACAGTGATGGAGTAGATGATTCATCTCAGACAAAAGCAGAGGGTTCGGAGAATAATGAACCATCAGGAGACGACAATGATGATGCAGCAGAAAACGGAAAAGATGAAAATGTTGAGGCTGTTGAAGATAATGATAATGAAAAGCTTGACGATACTGACGCAGAAAATGACAATGGTGATGCCAACAGTGATGGAGTAGATGATGAATCTCAGACAAAAACAGAGGGTTCGGGTAGTAATGAACCATCGGGAGACGACGATCAGGACAATGATGACCCAGCAGAAAACGAAGAAGGTGACAATGTTAACGACACTGAGACAGAAAATGACAAAGGAGATTCGAACAGTAGTGGGACAGCAAAGGGTTCCGGTAAAAATAAATCACCAGGAGACGGCGCTCATTCGGGTGGAACATCAGTCAAACAAAGTAAGCAAGGGCCGAATAAGGCTAACCATAAGGTTAATTTAGGCGTAACTAAGCAAAAACGAGACCAAAGAAGTCCTGAAAAATCTCGAGCATCTCCTGTACATAAAGGAATTCAGCCCACCTCAAAATCAAAACCAAATACAGGTCAAACTAGACCACAAAGATCTGATCAAGCAAAGCATATACAACCAAGGCGCCGAGTACCGGAATCTAGCGGTGAATTACGGAGACAAAAATTTGAAAATTTCGAAAATGCAAAAGATGAACCTACCATCGATAATGAAATAGGGAGTCAAGGAATAAAGAAATCCAAAATGCCTACTCCATATCCTATAAAAGGCACTCGAGGGAGAAGGAAGGTTAAAACACCAACTCCATATACTATACCGGAGAAAAGGAGACAGAAAACTGAAAATTTTGATTTCTTAAGTGAAACAAGTCCTGATAGCTATGACGTTACCACTGGTTTTGAAACTGGGAATTCTGAGTTCTTAAAAGAAGCAAGCTATAGTACATATGTGAACGATCAAGGTACCATGGATGTTGAAGCAGGCAATCGAGGGAGAAGGAAGGCCAGAGAACCAACTCCTTATTCTATTCGAGGCAAAAGGAGACAGAAAACTGAAAATTTTGAAACCAGTCGTACTAGATATGTGAACGATGAGGCTATCACTGGTATTGGAACTTGGAATCAGGGGAAAGGGAAAGCTAAATTACCCAATCCATATACTATGCAAGAAAAGGATATGTCTTTAGAGACCCAGGAGTTTCTTCCATCAATTCCAGTGACTTTCGAATCAAGAAGTAAAGAATTCGAAAGAAATTATGGATACCAAGAATTAGGAATTAATCTGAAAACAGATCAAATAGATCATCGTAAGCAGGACAATCCTCCAGCAATTCCAATCAGTAAAGACACCTGACAAAGAGCTGACAAAGAGTTGTACAAAATAGACAAACTAGAGAAAAGAAGTTTGAAGCATTCGAGGACTCGCAAGACATACGTATATCAAGCCATGACGACAATTAGCACAAAGTAAGAACACACTTTTTTCTTTCTGACCAATTAAAAGAAAAAGATATATGTAATAGTAGAACTCTGCATCGTAAAAGAGAAGGGTACAATATATTTAGGTGAATATCAATGTGACATTTGCTATGAGTATAGGATATATCGATGCAATTCAACCAAACTGTCGTCTGAAATGACTGTTTTCAACTGTTTCATTCACTGGTAATTTTTAATGGTCTTTATATTTTTTGCTCATGACCTGTATCTTTTTATCTACTTCACAAATTCTACCTTTATTTGGATACTTATATAAATTTTTGATAATATTTTCCATTTGAGGCACTGTAACATGATAAATGTATTGAGAATAAGTTGGATTGAAAAAATAAACTGATGAGAAATATTAATCGAAACGTGTTGTCTTCATATGTGAAAGTCATATAATAGATAAGTAAATGATAGGTAGACAAATCACGGTGAATCAGTGCTCAGACCGTTAGCTTCTTGAACGGAAGGTCGTGCGTTCGAACTCTGACTACGATGTAAAATTGCTCCTTCGCCAAACTATCGGCATTTAGAAGGGAGAGTATCGGGAATGAGAGACCTCCATGTCCCGACAGGCGTTTACACCATGAAGATTAAAAAACCCTAACGCCCATAACTTTGAGCGCTGGTGACGTATCAATGTCAGTGACAAAGGATAGAAGGGGCATCAAACAAATATATCAGGGGGTGAGTCGTTGTTCCCATGGGAATATCTCGCGGCATCTTCCACCTGTTCAAAGGGAGTGTATCTTTGTTTGAAATTTATACAGCGGGTAACACTGATACCCTCCTCACAATGTTGACCTGTTTCTCTGGTGACGATAACCCAGTGGATAGGGCGCTTGCTTTGCAGGCGTTAGGTACCGCCCAGGCGCCGCGTCAAACCTGAGACGTTTGACTTAGATAGTGGTTGTCCCTTCGCCAAACGAAAAGTGAAAATTACGGATCTTCTAGATTTGACCTCAAACGGAAACAAGTTATCCTCACTTATACGATCGTAAACTTAGGTAAACTTTTCTGAGTTAATGGTTGCCTACAGTTGGTGACGTCTCTACACGTGTTTGATGTTTGTTTCCTGTTTTTCGTCCTTCTCGATCCCCCCCCCCCCCCATTCATTATTATTTCAAATTATGCCCCCCAAGAACGTATACTATATGTATGTTCTCAAAACAATACTGGTACTCCACTAACATTTGTATACAACACGAGTAAACCAACGAAATCATTTGAAGCTGCGAGTTTTCAGGTCGTATGGGGCTTTAATGAATAATTGAAGGTATGTTTGGAAACAAGTATAGTAGGAAAATATGTTAAGAATTTTTTTTGATACTAAATTTATGAGACAGCAACACAGGAATACAACGATATCAGGCCTCAACCGTGCGCAGCTTTTTGTGCACCGTAAATCGAAGGTTTTTATAAGGGGTGGATGTGTAGCTCTCTGTTCCGTCAAAATATTTTTTCAGAGAGCTACAGTTCTGCAGCTAGTTAGTGACCTGATACGAAAAAAAATACATGGTGTGAAAAGAAAACCCGTATCGCCTCGCCCGATACGGGTTTTCTTTTCACACCATGTATTTTTCCGTATCAGGTCATTAACTAACTGTGTAACGAATTTATCAAGTCGAAGACCTCTAACTGTGTATGAGGGGTCTATATCAGACAACGTATCGCTTTGCCAATTTTGCCACGGCTGCAAGTCGAACCCGACAATAATTACTTGCTCAAAACGGATTTTTCTCGCATGATATCAATCTCTACCCAGAGTTATCGTTCCTTACACTCACATATACCTCTGTTAACGTTTCAAAATAAGCAATATTATTCCACATGTAAATCCACTTTTTTACGGCTAATAAAACTAAGAACTACTTTATAAAATATTGGAAAAATGTAGGACAAGCAACTATTTGTAGATTTTTTCCCATTACTATATATTCTTCGTGTACCTATGTATAGGCCTGGTGCAATAGAACAACCCAATATCCACGTTTCAACCCAACTCAATGCTTCTTGTGTCACAAAAAGACTTGACATCTGTTAAGTATTTATTTTTTGTGTATATTTTTGTAACTGAAGTCAAAACCATACTTTATTTGAGCATACATGCCATTTTACAAAAATCTTGTAAAACCCTTGAGACGTTGACAGAGGTGTAAGTGAGAGCAAGGAACGACAACTCTGGGTAGAGATTGTCATGATATGGTGTGGGTTTTTTCACAGCGTCATGTGACCAAGATCTGACCAATTAGATTTCAACAATTTTGTCTGAGGCGCAATTTTACGAGGTGACGTAGTCATCGTACAATTCAATTTGGCTCTTTGCCGATTTACTATGATTTCCATTTGGTAAATTTTCTTGAATATTACGAATCTTGCAACTCATCTCCCACCGGATAATGAAAGATAACTTCAATTACCGAGTTCTGATATGAAATTTGCCCCAAGCTGTAAATTTTCAAATCAGGATAGATAATTACTGATTTCTGATTGTTCACATTTGTCCATGCCCTCTAAAAATAGAGTTCGTGGAGGAAAGTAGTGATTTCTTCAGAAAATGTGTTGTGTAACTAAGAGAAAAATTCCGATAGTTGATCAGTTTTGTTTTATGAGTTAGTCTATACAAAAATGAAAACCAGTTACATAATGTACACAATGAAGGCATCCATCCGGTAACTTGTAATGTGCATGTTATTTTTGGACTCTGGTAAGATGAATTGTTCCTGCTCTTCTACCTAATATGCTAATTAGCCAAATAATTACTACCGAAAATATGCTAATTAGTCAAATAATTCCTACCGAAAATATGTTTCTTGTGGTGAAGCATATCAAAAGAGTGTAATGTACCTAAAATAAGCACAGTTTAAATTTTCTGTAGTTACGTGAAAAATGGAAAAATTATGGAACGATAGAAATGTTGAGATAATTTGGGTCGTGTATGGCAACTGGTACATCGCTCTACTTTTTTCTAAATTCGTGCGCGCCACGCTATTGTGTTTACAATCATAATTCACACTATAATTTGCTGATAGTTCAAGATTTTCGAAGTTATTCTCATTTATGGAAGGTATCTAATTTTCCTTTTGGTTATTCCAAGATTTTGGTAACGAAAATTAGACAGGATATCAATCGAGGTCATTTTAATGACCTGTAAAATGTTGTAGTGGCCAATTTGAAGTCGGTCAATTGATCTGGGTTATTTTCGTTGCATATTAACGTTACTTGTCCATTATTGATTGCATTGATTTTTCAGAGCGACGTTGTGCTCTAGTTTTGATAGGAACACATCTTTAAAAAGAATATCTTAAAAATTACTGGGAAAATATTGTCCTTTAAGACATAGATATTTTAAGAAAAATTTTTTTGTGTTGGTTTGTTTGACCTGTGAACGTCCGAATCTGTGAATTTCACACTTACAAGTTTATTCTATTGTATAGTTAGGAAGAAGAGCAAATTGTTGTAGAGAGGGTGAAGAAAATATTGTTCCGTTTATGGTGTCTAGCCTTGTATATTTGAGACAAAATGTAATAGTGAAAGAGTACTGGTGAAATGTATGTCTCTTAAGTATGAATCATTAATGCACGCACAGGATAATTATTATTATTTGTATTGTTTTTGTTGTTGTTTTTTTTTTTTTTTTTTTTTTTTACAAAACATTATAATATTGATTATTAGTATTAAGGAAGAGAGAGAATTAAGAATATGAGGGTTAAGAATATGAGGGGGGGGGGTGAGAGATGAAATATTGAAACGACTTGCAGACCTTGAATAATTCAAGAGTTGACGTATCTAATGATTTGCAAGAAATTAATAATTAATGAAAGATTGATGCCATCTATGATTTGTAATTAAGAGATGTACAATTCAAGCGATAATTTGTTTCTATTGCATTATGTCACCACGAATTACCACGTGAGCACGTTTGTGATTGTGTGACTTATTCACTCGCTTATATAATTGTACTCTACATCGGATTCAGATGTGAGACTATCACAGTTAATGCTGACCATTGACTATTGTCCAGAGATACGAGGCATAAAAATTTGCAGTTAGAGGTGTTGTCATATCTTGTGAATTGCCACGAGAACAATATCAGTTAACAACTATTTGTCATAATCTTGTATATTATAGGTTACATAAAGTAATGGACGATCCTTTTAGCAAGCTAATCGAGTCCAATCACCAACTGAGATTTGTGCACTTGTGTGATTTTGTGAGACGCACCTAATTTTTTTTTTTAAATTCCATATCAGTTAACATTGCTATACAATTTTGTAGATGAAATCGTGGCCAAAATAAATCACCGATAGATAACTTCAGACATATAGTGTTTATGATTTTGTTTGGAATATTAAAAGTGTGCCTTCTGTGAAGTTTATTTATTTGTTCTTCTTTGAATGCCACATCCCCCCCCCCTTACATAATTATCGTTTTATCCAAAAAATATTCTATATTTTTCTTCTTTGACATAGCATGTTTAAAATGTTAAAAAGAGCTAAAACAAATTAAATACAAAAATCCAACAACACTACTTTCTTTTAAGGTGTCGGGTCTAAAAAGACACAAGCCCGAAAAGGCCACGACAATGTTGATTATTTAAACCTCGAATTTTCGACGCAACTCGCGTCTTTATCAGGAGACACTTATTACGTGAACAAATATCACATACTACACACTGCAAAAAACGACCACTATTAATAATCTACATGTTTAACAAGAATGATACACTAATATACTGAATTAAGAAAAATGGCTTCGTTATAAACTAGCAGGGAACAGTTTCGCACTATAGGCCCCGTCAACTTTAAAAAAAAATAATGGAAATACCCCATATTTGAAGTGATATTACATGTGTAAAATTGTATACAATAATTTTAGGATGCATGTCAAATGTAGCTGAGTGCTTAATAAAATTGTTGATATACAACATGTAGGTGTCACCATGATTCCTAGCATAAAGATAGGTGCAAATACGAAACTAAGACACGTGGTCAGTTGCTGAAGAAATTCCGGTGAAAACATGCATGGTCCAGCAAAAGGTCTGTAGCTGAGAGGGAAGGTGGATGGCCCCATATGAAAGGTACATTTTTGAGAAGGGCAGATAGGGTTCTTGATTGTGTACAGTGTCTAAATCCCCATGTTTGGCACTGTGATGGTGTGGGGTGGTGCGGATTAACCCAAATGTGAGAAAATCAAAGAGGGGAACCTGCTTAGAGCATGTTTTGTGCACCAGCACCAGTATTTATTAGTCGGTCACCTAAGCGATAGTGTAGACAGTTTGTACCATCATTTGGTCGAGATGAGAAAAGAAATATTGTTTCAAAATTATAGAAATTAGACAAAATTAGGGAGAAAACTCCCTAAACGACGTGATTGTGAAATAAATGATGAGAAGAAATCAATTTGGAGTGATTAACCTAAGGTGGCAGGGGACAGTTTCTTTGGTTTTGAAACATGTGGATAGGGGGTATACACCAAAGTCAGATTATGATAGACTAATGAAAAATCACATTTCCCTTTTATGTCAACACTTGTATTTCATATTAGTGTAGTTAATAAATTATGACCCTAAATGACATGTAATATATAAATACTGGTGCTGGTGCACAAAACATGCTCTGAGTAGGTTCCCCTTTTTTGCTTTGATTTTCCCTCATTTGGGCTAATCCGCAACCCCCCCCCCCCCCCACACACACACACCATCACAGTGCCAAACATGGGGATTTAGACACTGTACACAATCAAGAACTCTGTCTGCCCTTCTCAAAAATCTACCTCTCATATGGGGCCATCCACCTTCCCTCTCAGCTACAGACCTTTTGCTGGACCATGCATGTTTTCACCGGAATTTCTTCAGCAACTGACCACGTGTCTTAGTTTCGTATTTGCACCCATCTATATGCTAGGGTTCATGGTGACACCTACATGTTGTATATCAACATTTTTATTAAGCACTCAGCTACATTTGACATGCATCCTAAAATTATTGTATACATTTTTCACATGTAATATCACTTCAAATATGGGTTATTTCCATTTTTTGAAAAAGTTGACGGGGCCTATAGTGCGAAACTGTCCCCTGCTACCTAAGTTATAAAAAATCATTTGGTAATTCGTACCATTGTGGATTTGGAAACAGCACTGTTTAATATATGATCTAATTATCTTATTGTATGATTAATTGATATAAAATATTGAAATTGGCTACAAGAGCCTATGAAACGATACCTGGTCGACCACCTCTGGATTGAACTAGACTGCAAGACTCAGTCGAACGTGATTAGAGACGAGAGGTTTTGTTTATCATATGAAACTTCGATATCGGATTGGTCATTTTTAGATCGGGTTCAAAGTTACTCTAATCAACAACCATTCTATTTATTATTACCATCTTCCTTGGAAGACGGTATACAGAGTTGAAGTGTTTTACAGTCTTCGGACTTTGCACTTCCTCTCATTTTTCATTGGTAGAAAGTGCATGAAGTGAAAATTTTCAATTATTTCATTGGTTGAAATGCTCTTCAAGGCAAGGGAGATAATTTTCTGGTGTTCTAATTTTCGTACGACTTAACAATTTTTCAAGATTTTCAATCTTTAAAAAAAATCCACAAAACGAACACAAGAAAAATGCAATTTATGAAATTGACACATTACTTTTTTAAAAGCAACTAATACAAAACATTTCTATGGTTACTTCATTTACAGTAATGTTTTCATTTTTGCATACAGACAGAAAAACTCGCCGTTTTTTGTTTTGATTGCTTGTGTTTTGGGAATTGTCTATTCGGTAGGGCTAATCCCCACAAAACAGTTTTAATGATACCTTAAGCTAAGAATTACATAAGAATAAATAAGGCTTGACTTCAAAATGAGGATCACTGGTTTTTTTAAGCATGCAAAAAAATAATCCATCCACCTGTTATTACAATTTAGGTAAACGAGTCTAATTTATGCATTATGCATGGTTTGCTGTTTTGTTAAAGAAAGACCAAGTAGTCTGAATGATAATGGTTGAATTTTTTTGTATGATAGTGAAAAAGGTCTGTCTCTAGAGCAGTGTACATTTGGATAATGTAGTAAGTTTTTTATGTACAAGTTTTTTAAACTGCTGTTTAATTTTGGACAATTACAATTAAAATACTGACATGTCATATTACGTTTTATGTCATATTATTAAAATATGTTGCAAGTAGACATTTAAAATAATTTTGATTATCACTGATTACAATGCAACCATTTTTGTTTGTATTATCAGCGGCATTTGAAAACTTTGCTAACGAAGGAGTAGGACAGTAACATTTCATATGCTGAAGACAAAGTAGTCTGAGTAATAAATGTTGAATTTCTTTGTGTGATAGTGATAAAGATATGTCTCAAGTACGGGTCGCTACAGGAACAGTTACATTTAAATTATGTTGTAAGTTTTTCATGCACAAATTAAAAAAATTGCTGTCTAATCTTAGACAATTACAATATCCACTTGTCATTTTAGTTTATATGTCATATTATTAAAATAAGTTGCAAGTAGACATTTAGAATAATCTTAATTGACAATCAGTGATTCCAATGCAACCATTTTTGTTTGTATTATCAGTGGCATTTGAGAACTTTGCTAATCTTCAGAAGAAATAGGATGGTAACATTTCATTACATATTATGTTGCTTAAAATTACCCCAGCTGTAAGTTTAGACTGTCTGTATCAGGTAAACTTAAAGTTTTTGTTTTTTTCAACACATCTGTTCTAAAACTATCCTATTCCTTCAGAATATTTTTTTTCCTTACAATTGCTCAAATTTGAATAACAATTATTAATCTTTTCCATCAAACTCTATGTATTTTATGGTATAATTTTTGACAAAACTATTACAATATTCTCAGGTCTTTATCCTGGTTAATTTCTAAAGCAGTTGTACTGTACAATATGCAAGAATAATTTTTATGCAAATTTGAGCAATTTAAATCTTTTTAGTTTGTTTTGTTTCATAACTTTGTTAAAAAATAAAAAAAATTAAATACACACTGAAAATCTCAGTTTCATTTGATATAGAGGCTTTAATCAGTGCTAATACAGGGAACAGTGATTTTGATTTCCAGTACATGTACCCTTCATAAATACAAACTTTTACAATGGGAGTCAGGACACAGCTTTGTAGGCATGATGTCCGTGAGGTTATTTATTTTAGCTCAATTCAATGATGAAGACAAGGGACATAATTCAACTTCGCTCTATAGAGTTGCTGCTGAAGACGGCAAGCTTTTTTAAAAAGCATTACTTGTAGTACAAGATAGTCGAAAGTGAGTAAAGACGTGAATTTTCATTGACTGTTCCCAAAGTGAAAATCGATCGTATCCTCTTTGAAGTTCCCGATGTATTTCCGGTCCGATGATGGGGAAACTAAATGTTATTGAAGGCACGTCATCCTTGATTGCATTCTATTCGTCCTAGATTGTTGGATCTCAGCCAATCGGAAAGCACGGAATGGTATTCGTCCATTAATGAAATACAATTCAGCGAACTACTTGCTCGAAAGAGAAATCATATTTACGCAACTGTTAGATACGTATATGAGAGGCAATATCTATTATGCATTTTGTTGCAATTTAATTCGCAGAGGCCGTGAGACTTCCTATTCAGTTCGTCCTGTCGTGTTACCTAGACAGCCAAATATAGAAATGATGAATTGCTTCATTATTACTCATTCTTCCTGAATTAATGGTTTCTTTTTCAAGCGAAAAACTAAAACACGAGTTGCTTTGGGTTTTACCTTTTGATATTGAATATTCAGTCATTACACAGAAGTTTGAGGTGGAATCCTTTTCGCTAACTATCTTATTAAATAGTCTGCTACTGAAATAAGTATTACGTGTTCTGAATGAATCCCTGAAGGAGGCCTTACCCAACATATGGCAAAAGTTATTACAAAGTATGTGGAAATTGGTATGACATTTACAAGCAATTCCCATATATAAGAATACATTCTGGACCCTCTCTGTTTAGCATTTGGATTTTTTGTACCCCCCAAAGGTAGTTATAATAGTATATTAATAGTATTCCCTCTCTGTCTGGCCGTCTGTTTAACAGTATTCCTTGCCTGTCCGGCCGTCTGTTTAACAGTATTCCCTGTCTGTCCGGCCGTCTGTTTAACAGTATACCCTGTCTGTCCGGCCGTCTGTTTAACAGTATCCCCTGTCTGCCCGGCCGTCTGTTTAACAGTATTCCCTGTCTGTCCGGCCGTCTGTTTAACAGTATTCCCTGTCTGTCCGGCCGTCTGTTTAGTCTGTTTAACAGTATTCCCTGACTGTCCGGCCGTCTGTTTAACAGTATACCCTGTCTGTCCGGCCGTCTGTTTATCATACTACCTAATTACTGCAATTGTGTCCAGGCCATAACTTTAAAACAAAGAGGCAGACGATGTCAATACTTTACAAAAATATTGCGAATGTTCCTGGGGAAAATCATGGACTTTTTGGAGAAGGTCAAGGGTAATCGGAGAAAACGTCGCAGACAATAAAACAAAATTATACTCATACTTGATACAAAAATCGCTTATGACTTACTCAAAGACTGTCATGATTTTCAAGTAAGGTCGATTAGACAAGGTCACAAATATTGGAATCGCTCTTCTGAGCATATCTTTATAACAGGGATCACTAAAGAGACGTGGCTGCCTTACTAATGGGTTATGGGGTTGTTGTTTTTTTACTTGAGAATATTTCACTCCTATTGAGACGTCACCAGCTGTAGGTGAAGTGCCTATACTTAGCGCTTACAGCCGTAGCAGTGAGGGGTCTTTAACCTGTCAATGGACCTCCGTTTTTAAGGTCATATCCGAAAGACCTATGATTTAGGAATAAGGTCACATGAGCAATGTCATCCTCTCTCGTAGAAAATTACTTCGGAAATTATAGACAATCGTATGTTAAACAAAGACTTGTGCATTCCTAGATGAGATTATTCTGAATATGCTGAGGTCATTAAGAAATGTCCAGTTCTCATATATTTATGCTGGAGAACTGTATAATCCTACTTGACACAAAATTTGCTTCCGATTAATCAGAAAAATTGACTCACCATTGTGGACATACAGTCAGATCAAAGTAGTAGGAATTCGAACCCTTGTCTAGTACGCAACGACTATCGTTCCAACAGCAGTTCCTCACTTCACTTAATCGAGCGCGTAAATTTTTGGGTGAGGCTTTTCGTAGATATCAATGAACAGGTTTTACTTTTGTTCACAGTGACCAATCACATTGAAAGAGTGGCATAGCGTGGTCATCCCAACTCACTTTCACTGAAACCACACGGTCAATCAGTGAGTGAAATTCGCACGCTCGATCAAGCGAAGTGACACGCTGTGATAAGAACGATAGTATGTAATGCAGGGGTTGTAGAAATGAGCCCTGGAAGGATTAGTCCTATTAAGATATATTTGAATTATTAGACAAAACGATGTAAGAAAACACTTTTTGTGTGTCTTAGTACTATAAATATGAATACATACATAGGTGTTATCAGTCCTTTGTTAGATCTCATAACTTATAACTCGCAGAAAAACGTAATGTCACACATGCACAGTCCATGATGACGTTACAATCACCTGCTAATTCCTGGGCAGATAAAAGTTATGCGAATCTTATTTCCTTGTGTTTTAATCAAAGAAGAAGGTGTACTTTCATTCTTTTAGAAAAGTTGATAGAAAGGAAAACATTGACAGGGGATGCTTACTCCTGTTACGCACCTAATCCCACCTCTGATGTGCCAAGGGTCCGTGTTTGCCCAACTCTCTATTTTATATTGCTTATAGGAGTTATGAGATTGATCAATGTTCGTTATCTTCACCTTTATAGGAGTTATGAGATTGATCACTGTTCGTTATCTTCACCTTTATAGGAGTTATGAGATTGATCACTGTTCGTTATCTTCACCTTTCACTGTACTATATACAGTACAGTACGGGAGAAGTGGGGATCTCTAAATCTTTGCAGATACACATAGGACACCATTAAACACATATATATCACTAACCATATCGCCAATCATTTTTCATATTTTGTTATTTTTTTTTCATTGAGAAGGCAGCTTCGCCGGCTGTCCTTCTTTCAGTAACGATGATACGTGCCGGATATAGATATAAGATATGTACAAAATTAGCGTAGTGGTGGTCTATGAGCAATTCCCCTTTGTACAAAATAACGAATATAAACAAAATTGATTTTACTTTTAAAAGGTTTGCTCTAGTGTTACAGGTAGATCGTGTCACCATTCTGTAGACTGGGTTTCCTTTGATGTTTTTGATTTGTAATACACATATATTTCACTTTCATTTTTGCCACTTTGATGACATTTGAACATGTGCCTTCGTTGTAAGCTATGGAATTAATAACACTCTATTCCTTTTCTATTGTTTATTCACCAAAAAAAATTCTCTTTAAATGTGCATTCAAAAAGTTTATTCCTTCCCAAAAAAAAACCCCCATGAAATTGATGTTGGACATGGCAGTTTTGACTCCCCCACCCCCAACTACAATTTTGATTCTTTTCCAACTTTGATCCTTTTTGATTTGTATTACACATATTTTTACCTTTCAGTCTTGCCAGTTTGATAAAGTTTGAAGACGCACCTGTTATGGGAGCTGTTAGACGCCATGACTAACATGGTAGATAGAAACGCGAGGAATAGACAAATACAAGAAGTAAAAACCATCACCAATCTTCCTTTATTAATCAAACAACAATGCCGGCCACTCTTCATCTTAAATCTCGTTCTGCCATCATAGAATCAGTATTGGAATTTTTAAAGTAACACATATAATTATAAAAATATATCATATAAACTTCAAACAAGGTACTACAAAGCTACTTCATTCCTACTTTCACCGTTCATGAAGTTTTGTCAAGGAAAAAAAATATATAGATAAAAACACAATGTAAAGTTAAATAGTTAATGACAGGGTATCAACATTCTTAAGACTTAAAAATCTGGAGATTGATTTTTAGATTGTTGCTTTTCTAAATAACATTCAATGTGTTGGATTTCTGGTAGAGACAAAAGTACAGAGTCAACGACTAGGAATATCACAGATCCGAACAGATAAAACAGGCTTATAGTTTTCAAAGACATCGTGTTCCCTGAGCCGTCGTGGAATTCTTCTTACCGCAATACTTACTACCAAAAAAAAAAAAAAAACCAAAAAAAAAAAAAACAACAAAAAACACACAGAACAAATTTGACTTTAACCACGTGACACGTGTTTGTTGATCCATTCCAGATATGACGTCACACGGGTGAAAACACTTGGATATCCCTTTTGTTTGCAGTCCTCCGACCCCCAGGAGACAACACCCGTGATGTAATATTTGCCGTCATAATTGCAAGACATAGGACTGCCCGAATCACCCTGCAACAAAAAGCGACAATTCATTATTCACTCTTAAAAAGACTCCAAAAATATCGCCATGGTAATAAGCCTTAATGTAGTATAATTATCTATTTACATTGATTTCTTTCAGATTGTGATAAGGACGAGAATACATTGCAAATTCTGTCAAGCTTTGTCATATTGAGTCCAGCATGAATTCCCGCCGCGTAGTCAGCAAAATTAAGCTTGTTTAGATGAGCGATAATCCGGGAAGAATAGATCATTCAATAGTGCTCTGTATTTCTCTCTAATTGTGGGAAACAGATATTCCCTGGCGATAATTTGACTTATCTACTATTCAAATGTATATCTAAAAATCAATTTTTGCGAAGTAAGTGTCTGCTGTTTCTAGAAAGGAAAGTAAACTGAGACAGATTGCTCGAGCCATTACTCAAAATAAAAGTAGAACATATTTTTTATATGTAGCAAAATTTACAATTTTTAAGCAAATTTGACAGGTTACGTAATTTACTTAAAACTGTTGTTCACGCTAATGTCAACCACCGCATGTTATGTTTACGATGATGACGGTGACAGTGCGGGAAAAGTAAGCGTTTAAAACATCATTTCTATTGTCAATCAGGTATTATTCTAAGTATCAATTTTAATCAAAGTCTGGAATTAAACCGCCTGGGAATCGACAGCGTACCTTGCAGGGGCCGTGGGTCCCGTCTCCAAAACACAAGGTATCGTCCTCTAATTCAGTTTGCCAATGTTCTTTGCACTTGGTGCTACTGATGACGTCACCGTGAACTTGGCGCAAAACCGAGCGATCAGTTTCCTCTACAATAAAGATAACAGGTATTATTATTCTGATAAGGTGTTAAATTAAGCTATATATTCTTGTTTTAGGTTTCAGTGCGGATGAAAATTTATGTGTATATTGAACAGATAAAGTTTTTAATAATAGAACTCGCACCCGATCTTATCGCAGTCTGAGGTTCTTGACATTTCCTATTAGTATCATGAAAATAATAACTTCACAGATATCTCGCCAAATTATCTTCAATAAGATAAAATTGGAAGGAATGAGAATATAAATATCATCAGAGTCTTCAAGGTAAAATTGGTGTGCTGCATTTTAATCTGAATGATTTACGGGGAAAAAATCGCAGTTAAAATACAAGGAGCCCTATGACCTCCCACTGGTACCATGCTGCTGTGAACGAAAACAGCAGATCTTAGCACTCTGATCACCGAACTGTAATTTCTCATATTGATATAGAGAATGCTTTCTCACCTCTTCCTGCAGTGTGGCCCCATCCAGTCACCCAACATTGACCTTTTCTTTCCACATCAAAGAGATCCACAGTGTTGTCCTGCATCAAGGAAGAGCCGGGCTCCCTCTTCTTGAAGTCGTTTCCGAAGAAAGAGTCGCCGACAGAAGGCAGGCAGATCGGACGCGTGTACGGTGACTGTACATCAACTCTGGTGTCGAGCTGCACTAAGGCGATGTCATGCGCATATCGTTTGTGAAGGGGGGTAGTTCGGTTCTTTTTCTGGTCTTCTTCCTCATCATAAGCTATATATAAGGGGTGCTGTTGAACAAAATATCCAGTAACTTTAGTAAATGCGAGACTGATTTTATACTCAAGCATTTTAATCAGTATAGAGTCACAAATTTTCTATTTGAATTATAGCATAGCATATTTGAAGAAAACGATTGAATCATTGAATTTTCACTGTTTGTTATATCTTAACAAAACCTCTAGCTATGTGTTTCTGTATATAACAATGGCTGATCATACCTTTATGATGGTCCTAATGGCAATGTCGCGTCTGGTGACCTCATTTCCCGTCATATCGTGCATCCCAACAGTCACTCGCCATTTATTGATATTGTTGTATTCCCTAGAAAGATGTGGTTTATATATATATATATATATATATATATATATTTACAGTTTCCAATGATCTTACAAATTGTAATGATAGGCATTTCCTCATGAACGCGCTGAATTTGTAAACAATGCGCGTATGAATACAGAACTACGTCATAGATATAGTACGTCTATTCAAGCGAGTGGGGTTTTCGATAGAAATGAAAGGAGAATGAAAATATAAGAAATAAATTTCAATTTTGAATATACACGGGGGTATGGACTGTGTTTTTTTCTTCGATGCTTGAATTTTTATTTGACGGCTTTACTTGTTGCAGTATTGGTGGCTTTACAGATTTTCCTACTTTACAGATTTTCCTACTTTACAGATTTTCCTACTACAACATGTCTATTCCCGACTCACCCTTTACTTGTTGCAGTATTGGGGGCTTTACAGATTTTCCTACTTTACAGATTTTCCTACTACAACATGTCTATTCCCGACTCACCCTTTACTTGTTGCAGTATTGGGGGCTTTACAGATTTTCCTACTTTACAGATTTTCCTACTTTACAGATTTTCCTACTACAACATGTCTATCCCCGACTCACCCTTTAAAGCAGTGGGCAGCAGTGAGGACCCAGCCGTCGCTGATGAGGGCTCCTCCACACCCATACATTCCATTCATGTACCGGAAGGACACCTGCCAGGGCCAGGCCCCTCTCGGCGCTACAGTACCACCCACAATCCTCTTGGCGCGGTGGGAGAAATAAGGCTTGCCACATTCTTGTCCTGTCAACGATCAATATTTAATTAAGTTTCTTATATGATATTGTCACGGTTTATTGGTATATCTCACCAATGGTCATGATCTTCAATACAAGCATCGTGCTTACTTATCGTAGGCACCTCATTCGACATGAATCGGGGCTGGTCCAGTAAGAGTAAGTCGTACATGGGTGGTTTCGGTGTGGTGGTGGTGGTGGTGGTTGTCGTCGTGGTTGTTGATGACTTACTATTCATCATTTTTACTGTTAAAAGAAGGCAAATAACACGTCTTATATATAATTGTAGCTGTAGGTTGTTTGTGTATAACGGTTTCAATTCTTTGTTTTCATTTTAAGTCTTGCAATCGCATGGCATTAGAGGAAGTTTGAAAAAGTTTTTTATCCCCAGCAGCAATTTTACTTGTCTTGGTATATTAATATAGAACTTATTAAAGTCCAATAATTTTTTTTTTTGTAAAGGTCTTACAGCATTTAACAAATTCTCATAAAGTTCGATTGCCTACGAAACTTTTTTGTTTCATTTTCTTCAGAGGAGGGACACGTGTAAGTGAAAATGCTATATGTCTTTTTATAGTTCGATAATTGTCATCAACTCACCAACGTCGTCCGGTGCACAGCATTTCATTCCCATTCCGGAGCAGAGTGGTATTCCCCATCGGTGAATGTATTCAAACTCACAAGTAAGGTCACAGGATCCCCGCAGATAGTGACAAATTTCTGTCCTAATCGCCGCTGAAAAGACTGAAAAAATAATGGGGATGATAAAACCAAGTTGATAATCAAAACAGAATTCATTTTTACAAATATCATGCAATCGTCATGACGGTCCATTTTGAGATCAGGTGAGAAGGTTTCGATAAAATAAAATGTACACGTGCCATATCAGAAGTTAGATAGTGTAATATATACACATCCATTTTGTGATACCCTAATTATTATTACTCTTTTATATCATTATTTTTACAATGATTGTTTTTACTATGATGAATTGAAGCAGAAGATTAAATCATTTTAAGATATTCTAATACAAGTAAGTTTATTTTACAAAACAAACCCTTAAAGAACAGGGTTTTTTTTTTTAAAAAAGAATTACGATATTCGCAAGTGGTGATTAATCCAGTAACTTTTAAACCAAAGTATCTTTTCCCGCTCAATAAACACAAATTGTTTGTTAGAAACCAAAGAGGATATATCTGGTATCTTATCTTATCGTAACCACAAATGTTGTGTTTTACGAGAAAAACAATTTGTTCCTAATTTATTCCTATATCCCCATTATCAAACCTCCTACGCCGCAGGCTATCGGAGATATCAATCTCCTCCGGAATTTCATTCAGAAAATGCTTCAGTGCTAGCGGCAATGCCCGAAATAACTCTTCTTGTAGTGAAATGCCTAATTGATATTAAGGATTGGATGTTTCGATACGGTTTTCAGATGTGTTGCCGATTATCCTATCAGGGATATACAATGTTGCATGACCACGCTCATCAGCCATGGACGCTGGCGAAAATTAAAATGAAAAGTATTTCCGAGCGCGGTCTGATCTTTTCAGTGGGGGTATTCCCTATGGGGAATATCATTTAACATCACTACAGCAACTTTTCTTGTGAAAACTGTAGTTTTGAATCAAATTCGCTACATTCTCGTTACATGGTTCTCAAGTCGTTGGATTCAAATAAGTAATAATTTAGTATTATTCAAGTAGTTTTACACCTGAACTTCTCCGTAAATATCTATAGTATAAATGATCTCGCTGTATTATAGCTAATTGATTTATCAACAGAATACTATTTCGAACACACGGGAACTATATTCTGACGCTGCCTTCGATCAGGAATCCTACTTATTTTCTATATGCACAATTATTCTCAGGAATGCAACAAAAATATCCACTCTATCGGTCCTAATCAGATGAAGTGATAAGGTTTCTAAACTCTCCTCATAGGAACCTACAGATGTTACACGACCTTGGGGTTTCAGATAAAACAGAAGGAGTATTAACAAACATTTTTTGACACGTATATTGCCAACAGAACTTCCAGTTTTGCTGTTATTATGACAACCTTGGAATCTACAGAATGCTCGCTTGATAAGTAATATCAACGTTTTAAAAAAGTGCACCGTAATGGAACTATATTTCATGTCATACATCTTGCACTTCCTTCAAATTTTGCAGAGTATCGCGTTATATTTGTAATAAACAGGACATATTTTGCTTACGAATTAGCATTAAATGAATATTTTCAATTATTTTGGATGAAAAATAGAAAATATTTGCATTCATTTGACCAGTTTGAGTTTGATTCCATTAATATTCTCTGTGGTATACGATATAAATTATCATTAATCATAAAGTGGGCATATTTATATGATAAATAAGATCAGTGGTTTTCGAATGTAATTTTGGCGTGTATAATTTTGGCGTATAAATTTGAATCCAATTAAACTATTTCGCCAACACTTTACTCATCTGATAGTTCCATTTATATACATTTCCTGGCCTTTTCGCACGGAATATTACTTTTCTTAGATATGACCGCCCTTTGAATATATCGGTATAGAAAAAAGTGCACCCTAATTACCAGGAAAGAAACGGCCGCAATTCCTGGTTTTTATTTAGAAACGAAATGAAAGATGCAGTCTTTGAAATCCATTTCTTCATTATTTTCTCTTCGGTGTAGATTTTCAAAAAAAAAAAAAAAAATGTATTCTTCGTTCCTCATAATTCTCCATTCACAATGGAAACTTGGAGAGAAAAAACCTTGCCATTGTGCTCGATGAAAGAGTCGGAGAGTGAATTGTGTTTGATAATTTGTATACAAGTGTCCTTAGCATCTACAAATTTAAAGTTTATATATGTAACATTACGAGCAGAGACATCTCCTTTCCAAAATAGTTACATTTACTGCAGTATATCGCAAGGAATAGTGCAGTTGTTTGATTTGCTGGGGCAAATGTATAGAGAATATTACTTGCTAAAATCCATATCATATGCTACATCTGTCCAAGCAGACTTCGACCCTCGGGCTGATATGGGGTCACTTAGGCTGAAAATGGGCCACTGGGGCTAATTTAACATATGATACGGATTTTAACATTTCATATCTCTATTTATTAATCTAAAAAACTATTTAATTCTGCTGATGGTGAACGTTCATGGACAATAATAAAATGTTGTCAATATTCCTTTATTCCTAGATGATCCGTAAACCCTTGTAAACTCCAAGTTTCCAAACCGGAAACCGTGCGTAAACCATTTGTTTTCTTAAGTTTCCGCACAGTTTCCGTACCCTGGAAATCCTCATTTTCAACCAGTGACCGTGATTTTCTTCATGTTGTCCTGCTTCTCTGTTTATCGATACAGCGCACCTGAGTAAACTACACAATTGCTTCAATAAAATTTTTGTTTTTGATAAATTCATAACTACTGATTTACTGACACATACGATGTGGTAGCCTATTTGGAATTAGAGAAACAATCTAGATGTGAATAGCGCATCCGTGCAGTAAAATAACGAGAGTGGAAATAAGAATATTCCAAGTTTCCTTTCGTGCGTACATATGTTTATTTCATAAATCTGACAAAGTCTTATTTTAATCATTTTTTTTTACAATATTCGTGGAATTTGAATTAGGCTTGGTCGTAATTTTTAATTAAAAATTGTTTTAGCAAATATAACTAACCATGCAATGGTATGAAATCGTGGTACCATGCGTAAGATAATTAAAATATACAAAAAGCTTACAGCGCCTTCTTAACATTTTTTAATTTACCTTAACAATGTGAATATTTTTATCCAGAGAAATGTAAAGGTAGCGCTCTCTTATTCTCTCGAGAGCTGTAATTCTATGAGATTTCTATCGCAACTATATGTGAAAATCAATGTTCTTATTGGGTGAGAATTTGGCTTGAAGTGTAATACTACCATAGAGATAAAGAATTTACCACACAACGTCAACCTCAGAATTACATTGTCACTTCATTTTTAAAATAATTAAAGCAATAGATAAATCTAAATTTAAATTATGCTTACATCACCCTTCGTCTGTAACACGACTGCATGATTTATTCAGTTAATTTTGAAGTTGAATAATGCGTTTCCTAATGTACAAGAAGCGTGAACGTTAGACAAAGGAAGGTCATTTCCATACGATGATTAATATGATGCTTTATGTTCCGATGATACGACCTGTCAGAATTTGTTTGGATGCTCCATATATACACCACCTAAGTAGACTTTGTACAAATAAATTGTATCGTTTTTGTTTTCTTTTGGGCTTCATGTATTTCAACGTTGAAGATAATGTTTTCAACGTTGAAGATAATAGTTTATATTTTCAGTCAATTAGACAAATAATTAAAAATTCTTTTTTAATCAAGTAAATTTTACATGCATTTTAAAGACAAATAATAGTAAAACCTGCTTTAATTTATTTAGGGAAAATGGAAATAATGAATTTCTTGTAATTTGCAGAAAAATTATTATTTATTACAGTAGAAAAAAAAACCTACTTACCAGATGAAATGAATATGAAGAAAACGAATATTTCAGTTTGCTTCATGTTGGAAAAATCAATGTTCTGCCTCTTCAGTCTTCTTAATGCAAATAAATACAGGCTTAATTACAATAAAATCCCAATTTTTATACAAGCTTGAAGAATTTAGACAATGCTAAAAACTGATCGCCACTCCTTCTACTTCAATGAAACGGCAAAGACACACCCCCTCCTCCAAATAAGGTTCTCAAGATTTGTAAAACATACAGCGAAATTAATTTACATATTCATTTACATATCCACTGGTTATATCTTTTTTTTTAAAGTTCTTTTTGTCTTTACCGCAATTGTAAGTTGAACAACGATTTGTGTTGGTAGAAAACAACCTCGGCGATTTCTCGGGGTCTTGTGCTTGACGGGTGATAGATCTTCTTATATATATCGCAGTCCCGGCAGAAGTATTAATATCAATACCAGCGTCCGCTATTTACGACGAGAAGTTTCTTGCAAATCAAATATTCAGCAGAATTCTAATTAATTCCGCACTTCCATGTACCAACGTGAGGATGGGAGTACTATGCCTTGCACGTGTCGCTAGTCCATAATAATAATTACTGGGATACTGTTTCATGTCGGTCAGTTACTCATTGTAATGAATGAAACATGGAATATAAATTCTGTACAATAATCAATTGAAGGTACTCAAAATGGAGAAAGACTTATATTTTTATATACCTTTCAAATATCAAATCAATGTCCTATCATCATCCATTACATTATGTCAATGAAGCTCATTTCATTGAACGGGGGGTTGGGGGGTGGGGGTGTAATTTCAGTGAAGATAGTCGGGTGTGTAAAATTCAGATTTTTATATGAACCCGCATATCATACGAACGATAACCAATTTCTATGCATCAAGTAATTTCGATACCCAACAATTTACAGTCTTCTAGAAAACACACACCTTTAATATCGCTTAACGTCATATCATTTGAACGAGTGTCCTTTTACAAAATTTTAGAACATCTTTGAAACAGGTGAACGACCCAATGTCGACCTTAAACAACCCTTTTCATGTCAATGTTAACATCTACAAGACAAGCAACGAATTATGTACTTTGTAGTAATTATAAAGGTTCCGAGGTCAAACTGTGTAAAAAAAAAATAATGAGATGTTAAAATGTCATTTGTCTAAAATTAAATTATTTCCTCTAGGTGATAAAAGTTTGGACGTTTAATTTACATAGCTTAAATCATAATAATCTGACATATCTTTGAAGATAGAAGTAGAATTTATAGTTCTGCGTTTTTAAAATTTGTTGCATATATTTGCAAAATGCGATATTTTCAAAAATCGATATCCGAGATATATTTAAAGCTTAATTATCTGAACTATTTGCTAATCATGATTAAGATCTTATTCTGGTTAACCATGGCATTTAAGCGTTATCTTCTACTTTTTAAGCAGCTTCCGACTTTCATATACTTTCATTTCACTTTATCGTTGCCGGACTAACATCGTACGGGATTTTCCCCCGATGAGTTTACGAAAAATAAGGGTATCAAAAATACTAAGGAGCGCATCAAGCTTCGCGAGCATGAATATAACATTTCAATACTTATAATTTAGAAAAAATAATACAATTATTACATTTTTTAATTACAAAGTGGACAAACGTGTTACGGAACTCATAAAGTCACTTTCAAGCTCTGTTTCGTAAAATTCTAAAAATATACATATATTTGTACTTTTACTTGAATTTTGTGAATTTCAAAAATAAATTTTCCTGAAGAATGTTGTTATCGAAACCGTTATCTGTTGATATTATGGTTTTTTGGAGGTGTAATTCGGTGTGGAAATCCCGGGATAGTTGGCGTAAATTTTTTATATTCATGTACGACAACAATTTTTAAATCGGAAGATCAAAACTATGAAATTTGAGGACTCCAAATTCATCTGTATGCATCACTTCTGACGTTGAACGCTGAAGCCTGACCCACAATATCGAACACCTGCAAATCACGCCACGATTTCACCATGCTTGTAATACGTAAATAATCTGTACCAGTTCATTATCCTCACGTCTACGCTGATTCTTAACGCCATTGTGAATTTCTAAGGACATACGCGACATTTTTGACGCTTTCTCTGAAATCATTTTCCCATCACCTTGACATGAAGAGGTCTTGTATTTTTCAAAATAGGTTAACATTTTTATTTTGTTGTAATATTACCAAATTTCGTATATCGGTCCAGTGGTTAGCTTAGTGGTTAGATCACCTAACTAATAATGCAAGGGCTCTGGGTTCGATACCCAATTGTTCCGAAAGATTTTTTTCCCCTTTGCTTCAGTAATGTTCATTTAGAAAAGCACAAGAGGTGATTTGACATTTTTAATTGCTACAACAAAGAACTATCAAAATACGCTACATTGTAAAACAGAAATGGTAATTACCCCAATATTTTTTGTAGTAACGTGATGGAGTGCAGTGAATTGTACGTGAAATGTCACGAACAATTACGTTATTGAGAAACGTCGCGTGTATTGTTTTATTTTAAGTTTTACCTCAGTCAAAATGATCTGATTTCTTCTACATTGTCCAGTTTTCAACTCCCTTCAATATGTGAGTGTCATATGTTCTACTTTAAAATGCTTGTCTTCAAATAGGGAAATTTAAAAATAACACCAAACATCACAGCTATAATATCAAATTAATGAAAATTGCAACTAAAAATGTCCACTTTTCGAAGCAATACTAGCTTTCAGTTTGGTGTTGAATTTTTTAGCTGCAAAATTGTGATTTACTATTTCAATAACAGAACAATAAGGCTTATAAACTTTTGTCATTAAAGGACACATCGCATGTTTTTAAACTTTTTAATTTTTCATGTAAAATTAATTTATTTGTGTTAGAAAACATATCCAGTGGCTCTGAATGAAGCAAAAGTACATTATTATCTTCCCGCACAATAAATGATTGTTATATAATGCAATACATGTATATCCAATAAATCCGAAATATTTATTTTGGTAGAATCTTAAACTGAATTAAAATTTTTATGAATGATTATGGTTAAAGTTACATACAAAACTATTATAATAGCACATTTCTACAGAGAAGTAAGAGTTTCAGGTTTAGAGCTAATGTTGCTTTAATCCGGTGAATAATTTGAAGCTAAAAACATCCAACACTTCATCAAAGGTGTGCTGTCACTTTCTATGAAATGAATTTGATATTTCACATACCATTCAAAACACCTGTAGCATTTTCAAAATAGGTTGTCAATGTGGGTGTGATATAACTATGGCAACCACAACACCATAGTTACCATGGAAACTATTATTCAGACTTGCACGAAATATCACGAGCTATCCTTCCTTTTCACGCTGCCGATAGATTCTTGTTAAAACTTATACATCAGGAGAATGCATATATACACACTACCTGTTGTCTAATCATGTTAAGTAATACATAATGGACTGTGTTTGAATTGAATTCTTGTTATACCCCTCACTGTATATTTTTTTTTATCAAATCGATGTCCCTGTTTTGAATCGGCGTTTAACTTTGTTCACAGCGATCTAGCAAGGCTTCTTGTACTTTCAGTTCCTTCAGGTCCATGGCAATGGAATGAATGAGAACAAACAGAGAATGATGGACGTTAATGAGCGAACCGTATACGATCTCACGAGGTCTCCTTAAATGTCAGACGCTGTCGGAAGTCTTGTAACTCCGCTACAATCACGTTGTAGCAACGATACGACACCGTATGCAATGAAGAAATAAACTTCATTTTTGAAAATACGTGAGAGTATAAACTGCGACGCTTCGCGAAGGAATATTTCATGCAGCGCGTCGTGAAAAGTAGGCCGGCGTGAAGTGTCGCAGTTCATACTTATTGTATTTTCAAAACTGAAGTTCGTTTCTCACATTTACATTCTACTTTACTTGATGTCGGACTTCCCAGCCGTTGACATGTACTTCCTATCAAGATTCATACGCGTATTGTTCACTGCTGCAGCGCATTCATGAGGAAATGGCGATCATTACAATTTGTAGAGACATCAAAGACAAAAACTGGAACTGTAAATAGCATAGCTACATCTAGATAGCAACAAAGTACGTCATTCATACCTGGGTACGTCGGTGAGAGGTTTTTTGTATGCCACAGTTACACCACAAGTTCATAAAAAAGTGAAAGGTACTTATATTTCACATATTGAGTGTCAAAGCAGTATCCCTGCTGTATCAGTACGGTGTAGTTTCGATTTTACGGCGTAGTTTCGTTTTTGCGGCGTACACACGTAACTTAAGTTGGCTCACTACACCCTGAAATAGTTTCTCAAATCAGTACGAATTGATTTCATCATAAAAGATATGATGATATATAATAGGTATATATGTCAAAAAGGCAGAAAATATGCATATTTGGATAAAAACATGATTTTTAAAAATTTGTTTCAACACATATGAACAAAAGACTCTTGGGAATTTGAACTCGAGATCTGCGGTTCACCAGTCCCAATGCTTTAATCACTGAACTACGATGATAGACAAACAAATCGGTCGATACAAATAATTTCACAAAACATTTAAATCGCCATCTTGTGACGTAGTGTCATAAAGGGTATAAGCTTTAGTGTAGTGGGTTACATTAAAGCTATACATGTATTACATGATATATAAGTAGCTGTGCATGCTATTTAAGTCCTTCTTTGTGTACTCCTAAGAAAAAGCGCCGCATTCTACAGTAACAAGAGATTGTATAATTTAACTCCAGAGTAATATTGCTAAAGTTTTGAAATATAAAGTCTCGTTAATCAGTGCATTTTTGGTTTATGCTAGACCAGAGATGAAGAAGGCTACCAGGAACTATGATTTTTATTTTATTTGCTCTCTGATTTCTTCAATTAAAATTTCCAAGAAAAAGTATTTCGTTACCCAATTTGAAACCTAATAGAATGATGATCTTCGTGAATACAATACGTCTAAGAAAGTAGAGCGTTTGAGGACTAAAGGAACGCTTTTAAACAAAACGAAAAGGACACACTTTTTAGAAAACGAGAGAGTGACGTGCGTGAAGAAATGTTTCGCGTATAAGAGCGGGGAAAAAATTCTAGCAAAATTTATTCTAATAAACTTTCTTAACAATTTACCCACTCAAATATAGAGAGAAATTTGTAAATATCCCAACACTTGTGCTACGGGCATTTACGTATTCCGCGTTAATTCTCAAACATTTACGTGGACATTGGAAATATTGGAAAACAATAAACTCTTATGGGATTTACTTACTAAATGATGGTTGTATATCAATTCACTTCCTCTGCAATATTACACCCGCATTACCAGTTAACATAATCGATCTTTGCTATGATGCAATAAGGTCCGTAGTTGAATGACATCTCATTAACTCATAAATAAGTCGTTAGCACCTGAATCTGAATTAAACGTAATAACCATACCCAAACGCGCGTCGTATATCTACAATGACATCATGTATATGAACAAATACACTATTTGTAAATATGTGAGGATTGCGAAGGAAGGAAAAGCGATTCACGATTAATTCTATAGATAAAATGCTATCGCCCCATGAATCTTAATAATGAAAGTGGCACTGAAACAATGCCTATTGGTTTATGATATAATTTGTCGATTTTATTGAAACGCTTAATTTAGAGAGAAAAAAATCCACTGGTTCCGAGAGTCCTGGTATGAATATTCTGAATGTACATTTAATGAGGATGCTTGACAATTGATTTGACAAATAGTCCTTACGGTTCCTCAGAGAATGCTTCCTAAAGAATATTTTTCTACATAGCCCCATTCACATTTAAAACACTTTCTACATTATCGGTGATGGTTTCTTAATAAGGTAACTCACTACATCAAGGCTGTTGTTTATAGTATGACACTACGTCACGACATGGCGATTTAAATGCTTTGTAGAATTATTTGTATGGCTCGATTTGTAGCTCAGTGGACCCGCAGATCCCGAGTTCAAATCCGATGTCTTTTGTTTATATACATATTGAAATTATTGTTTTGAAAATCGTGGGGTTTTTTCTTTCCAAAATAGCATATTTTTTGCCTTTTTGACCTTTTCTCATTTCATATCATCATATCTTACACGATTAAATCATATCGTACTGATTTGATGAACTCTAACAAGGTGTATTGAGCCACTTTAAAGTGACAACGCCAACCATGACACGTGACCTCCACATACTATATCCGAAAATCCCACGAATTTCGCTTATAGTACCGTGCGAGTGGTGAAGGAACAGTCGTCTGCGGTTTGATGCGGCGCCACGTGACGAAGAGAGCACCCTATCCTCTAGAACATGGCGAATTTCCTTAAGACAGCTATAGCAACATAGACATTTCATGGAGATGAATTAAGTTGTCCTCCATTATCTATCAAACCAACAGATCCACGACTCTCATTTCTATAAGCTCACTTACTTGTGAAATGCTACTTTAATCGAGACCATTGAAACCCCTGTACCATCAACTTGTTTGTCAGTAGCTTGCCTCGATTTTAAAACTTACCGTACACTGAACAAGCTCTTACGTATTGAATCAGTTGAGAGATATAAGTTTACACCATATGCAGGTGATAAAACGTCTTCGATGTATCTAAATATCGAGTTGAAGACCACAACAAGATATTGTGTTCTTCTCATGTACATCTGAATGCTTTTAAATAAATTCTGCCTCATAAGAATACAAAAACAGGTCAGCTAATAATGGAGCACCATTTGTGCCAACCAAGAAGTTAGAATTAAAAATAAAAAATGAAAATAGGAAATATCGAAATAGAATTTGGACAAGATGTGAGAGGCACATAAATTTAACCTGTCTGTTCCAGTAGTGACCTTGACCTTGATGATACTGACATGTCGAGCTACAGAGATCATTTGCATGTTGATGTGCATCCATTTACTAAGTATGAAGCCTGAAAGGTGACGCGTTTTTCATTGCATGAAATTAAACCTCTGTGGCCTGGTAATTTTTATGATTTGTTGTTGTACGTCCCACACGTGTAGAGATGTCACAAATAACTAGTGCTGTTATAACTTACGCATGCTGCGTTCGGTCGTTGTGTTGATGGTTCCTTCTCGTGCCAACGCCTACCATAACACAGGGCCTCGTTTTTAATGTCATATCCGAATGACATGTGACTCACTTCTAACGGCAGGTGTTTGACAAAGAAAAAGTCAGTGCCGATGTTACACGTCTTAGATGTGGCGCGGCGCTAGGATGAAAAATCGATGGTGTGTTTCCAGGTCGCGAAACGGGAGTCATAATCACAGGGCTACCGCAGCCGGTGCTTGGTCGTGACATTGACCTTGGACCTACTGACCTTTTGAGCAATATGGATCATGTACACGTTAATGGTTATAACCTAAGGACGTTTGAAGTCTAAGAGGTTTTAAAGCGTTGTACAAGATATGGGGGGATCTACCAAGGTGTACAAAGCCAATATGCATCTACTTCTGCGTGGAGGGGCATGTTATGGCAAGTTAGCTTGTCTATATTATTTATCTGTCTGTGTCGTATTGTCTTCAGTCCACTAGATAAGTTTTACTCCATTTACAGACGTTATCAAATGAGGACCGTTGGTTTGGTTGTATATTGTTTAACGTCCCTATTGAGAATCGTACGGAGACGTCACCATTGCCGGTGAAGGGCTGCAAAATTTAGGCCTATCTTCGGCGCCTACGACTTTTGAGTAGGGAGGGATCTTTATCATGCCACACCTGCTGTGACACGGGACCTCGGTTTTTACGGTCTCATTCGAAGGACCGCCCTTATGTAGTCGCCTTTTACGACAAGAAAGGGGTACTGATGACCTATTCTAACCCGGATCCCCAAAGGAGCAAATGAAGATGAAGTCCTATGCATGACACTCGGGGTCGTACGTAGCAGACAGAATGTTTTATAGTGTCACGGCTGTCATATCACAGGGCCCCAGGTTTTAAGGTCTCATTCGAAATACTCGGGACTCTTTTCGAGCGTTTGTTGAAGGAACACTCCCCCCCCCCCCCCCCCCCCCGCTAATTTTACGCCCTAAGTTTGACGCAGCTAAGACTCAAACCAACGACCTTCTGTTCACGACGCAAACACTATCACCACCGAGACACCGCGATCGGTTCAGAAAATTGTAATTACGGAATATGTTAATGGAAATACATAATTCCAAATTAGTTGTTAGTATCATGCAACGTGGTTTTTTGTTGTTGTTTTTTGTTGTTGTTTTTTTTGGCAATGTTCTCGAAATTTGAGAATGACTGTTTTAATTCAAACCATTGCAAAAAGTGATTTAATTTCACACCGTAGGCGCCGCACTAAATTTAGCTTATGAATATAATCTTCTCAGACGATATGCATTTGTTTTGTCATTCATTTCATTAATTATTTTTAAAGAAAAAGACTGAAATAGCTTTTGTTTTTAAGATAATCTGACAAAGATGAGGATATGTAAATCTTAGTAACTTTAGAAATATTCATAGCTTCTATCATAAGAAATACTACATGTACTTTTCTGTTAATTTCCATTGATGTAACGAAGAGTTGCACTATTAGGGACTTTTGTGCCAATCTATAAATAGGGAATGTTTTAGTTTTTATATTGTTTGACCTCGACAAATTTGTTTCGTAATCTAAGCCTCTATTGGAAATTGCATGTCACCAGTTAACGTAGCTTGATTTACACGCCAGATAAAGGGAAAGCAGTTTTGTTTTCGCTCTTTATTTTGTTGACCTTTAAGAACTATCACACGGAAACTGTGTAATGACTTTATCTGTGATGTTGAATGTTGAATATGAGATGGATAATTCGTCAACGTCTCCAATACGTTTGCCAATATTGTGCATTTTGTTGTCAAAGAAGCCTTTTAATTTCGAGTTTAGAATCGGAGAAAGTTTTGATTAAAACAATCAAAGTTATATTAGATAAATATTTAATAGATCACCTGAGTGACTCAGGTGACTAAGTGCTCTCTGTTTTGTCCGTTGTCGCCGTTGTATGTCTTTTAAACATTTTCAACTTCTTTTCTTTCAACTAATTTGGTATATAACATCTACGTTTACCTGATCAGGATATAGGGCTCACGGCGGGTGTGACCGATAGACAGGGGATGCTTACTTCTCCTAGGCACCAGATCCCACCTCTGGTGTGTCCAGGGGTCCTTGTTTGCCCAACTATCTATTTTGTATTGCTTATAGGAGTTATGAGATAGGTCACTGTTCGTTATCTTCACCTTCCATCTATGGTTCAAGGGGAACAAAATGTGTTAATTTCATGGACCCTGCATTCTTAGGGTATGAGAGTTGTGGCCAAAACCATCAAAATTAATGTAATCTTCAAAAACCCTAATTCTTCTTTACTACTGCCTGGATTTCTCAAAAGAAACGTACAAGTTGAGACTTGGACTTAAGTCTCAGATTTGGGTCATATTTTGACTGCTTAAATAAAAGAAAATTCAAAATTAAGTCTGACATTATTTCGAGAAATCCAATCAAGCAGTCAAACTATTGATATGATTTTAATGAGCAGTGAGCCCTATAACAAAATTGTGAAATGCATGAGCCCTGGGTTCTGGGTTCATGCCTCAGAGTGGAGCTAAGTTGGTGTTGGTCATATATCAAAAATGCATTTTATCCTCTTTGTTTCTGGATATCAAGGAGACAAAATCTACAATGTACAAAATATGAATATCGGTGAGTATTACAGAAAGTACAGAAAACAAAGTATTTGTGTTAATTTATTAAGTCCAAACGCCATAATTTGCCCCCCAAAAATCAATGGACCGAAACGAATTTCTAACTTCATCTGTCACTTGTCATGGTAAAGCAATGCACTATACATCACACGAATATCTGCAAGTATGACAAAAAGAAAGTGTGAGAAACTGAGTATTTCTAAGTCCAAGGATCATAACTCTGGACAGGAAAAACTTCGAACTTAATCTGTAACGAATATCTGCAAGCATGACGAAAAAAGTGCCGAAAATTGAGTATTGGCATTTATTTTCTAAGCCCAAGGTCCATAACTCAGAGAATAAACAATGAATCGAAACAAAATTTGATCTGTAACTTGTCATGGTAAATTAATGTACCAAATATCAGATGAATATCTGCAAGCTTGACGAAAACATTATGCATGTGTGGAAAACTGCTTTACCGGACTAACAGACAGACGGATGGACAGAGTGCAGACCTAAAGCCCCCCTTTGGCTCCAACAGTATGAGACTGATGTCCACTTAGTCATTTGGAACACCCGTTTGTACACTGAGCTAAATTGTTGGTACACCCAAGACTGGGACACACGGTAAACCAATACGGATTTATGCTTGTACATCATTAAACTAATTCAATGGACAGTCAAAGCTAAATTTAGACTGCAAGAACAAAGGATGATGTCACGGCAAAGCAACGACTCTTGTGAAATTCATTTCTCAATAAATCTATGCGAACCTAAATTAAAATCTTGTTTAAAATCCTTTTCGTTAGATATTGATGAAAAATAGCTCTCCTACTTTGCATCCCTAAATATGAATTAGCCTAAATAAAACAGCCGGAACAATCCTCAGGATTTAAAAAACGGAAATATGTATATTCACAATCCTCTTTCTAGTCAAATTTGCTGAAATATTAACTTTATTTCACACTTAAAAAATATAAGTCTGTGAAATGCTATTCTTCTTTTATCCATATCAAAACCTTTAAAAAGAGTAGATTCCATTACAGTAATGATTTTTTATGGAGATTCACAGTTGTTAATACTTATGAAAAATTTGATTCGTTAAATAATAAGTTAAACATCGTGGACGTTTCTGATACATAGAGTGCAGTTCAAACTAAACAAGGTAATATAGAGAATTTATACCCCCGCTCAAGGACATAATGATTGGGTGAAATACATGCCGATGGAGGGGGATCAATTACACATGGTACCCCCTCTCGCCCAAATTCACAAAATTTAGACACATCCTTTCACTAAAGCCTAATTTAAAATGTTTATAGATGAATTAGGGTCAATTAATTCACAAATGTTGTTGTATCGCGATTTCCAATGAAAGTTTATAAACAAAAATCATTCCCATGCTGATTTAACTTAAAACTCTCAAATGATTCGATACGAAAGAGCTTGTTTTGCGTATGATCAGGTTAAAAGAGAGAGAGAGAGAGACAGGCTACTAGTATTGACAAACAAGTTGATGTTACAGTCTCGTTTAAAGTCAGCATTTCTCAAATTCTATGGTCGTTATAACGGTCTAATTGCCAATACAACCTATAATTGGGTCAAATGCTGTCTAACGTGTTCATATCGTTCTTGGCACACTGATTTTAACTACGGATTACTCCATTTACCTGATCAAGACATAGGCTTACGGCGGATGTGACTGGTCGACAGGGGATGCTTACTCCACCTAGGTACCTGGCCCAGGGGTTCTGATTCCAAATACCCCTAATGATACATTAAAGAATTAATGGACACGTGAGTTTTTAGCTTATATTTCAGGTTGAATGATCCAGAGTCTACATTTGACTCGTTCTGTAGTGTTTAAGTGTTTAACTGATTCAGAGCACTTACGGGTGGGTGTATGGGTTGGATGAAGAGAAGGGAAACATATTGGGTATGACAAAGATTTATGTTATAAAAAAAATAGATGATGTAAGAAAATTGACAATTTTTGAAAAGGTGTGTCCAATCAATAATTTTGCTATATCAAAATTTATATATACAGCATCTATACTCGATTATCCAAGAGATCAAACAATCAAACTTTTTAATAATTTTATTTGGAACAAAAAGGACTGAATTGAAAGAAATACGATGATTGGGAAAATATCTAAAGGTGGTATCAAACTAGTTGACATTGAATTCAAAATAAAGTCATTAAAGGCGGCATGGCTGGAGAAGATATATTCCTCCAATGCCAGTTTAAAAAAATTTTTTGAATAGTTTTTGTATTGAAAGAAATATTGATATCGACTAAATACTGAAAACAAATGCTACAGTTGTGAATGATTTTGAACTAGTTAGCAATTTTAACACGTTCTATACTGAATTATTCATATCTTTCAATTCATGCAAAAGATGCCAGGACATCAATGATATGAAATTGTATGAAGTTCTATGTCAACCATTGTGGTGTAACAAACTTTTTCAATATAAAGGAAAATGTCTATTATTTGAAAATTGAATACAAAATGGTTTAAGATATGTGGTTGATATTGTTGATGAAAATAGTATTAAACCCACTGAATGGCTTTACGGTAATCTTATGAGAAAAAGAAATATTTTATGCGAATAAAAAATCATGAGTAATATTTTTAGAAAGCTAAGAAATTTGAATTTTCAAGATTTGCCCTATCAAAACCTGCGCTTGAAACTCATTTTTGAAATTACAACAATGAAAAAACCTCTTCAAATAACTGATATTTAATCGAAAAAGATGTATACCATTTTTGTTCAAAGGAAATTTCATAGCCCCCCCCCCCCCCCCCCCCCCCCCCTGTATCAATCCTACTATAGCAGAACTTTAAATATTAATAAACCCTCCTGGAGTCTCATTTACAAAAACAAAATCGTAGATATGTATGAAAAAAAAGGTAGCAGAATTTAATTTTAAACTTCTCAATAATCTTCTATGTAACAAATCTTTTCTCATAAAAATAAAGAAAACCGAATCAAACATGTGTGAATTATGTAAAGAAAATGTTGAAGACAATGAACACTTGCTTTATTTTTGTGAAAATGTAAAGCATATATGGGAAATAACGTCAAGGGTTTTCAAAGAGGGTGTTGCACCAAAGCGAGAATTTTCCCTAATCGGAGTTCGCTGCCAGCACTCGGGACGTAGAACTGACCTTCGTCCATATTTATACTCATATTGCGTATTTTCCATTGAAATACCTGTAGGATTCCCCAGTACTAAGGGTAAGCCTAATACATTTTGTGTGTCAATACATTATACATGTAGTATACACATAAATAGTTTTAAAATCGTGAAAATTAAATTGTTTGGCTTTTTTCTCTCTTCTGGGTATCAGAAACAATGTATACGGTTACATGTTACGGGTGTATCAAATATTTGATATTATATTCTACTACAGTCTTATACTCGTATGTATTTTTTTCTACAACCAACAGTTAGCAACTGTGCATGAATCTGACCAAAATATGGGAAGTTTAATACGCATTAATACAGTTAACAAAATTATATGTACATGCACCTGAAAACATTAAAACATTAATTCACCATAGCGATGTGTTACTGGAATACATAACATCTTATCCATTGAAACTGTTTAACGCTTATTTACCTTGTTTGGCCTTAAAGTTTTTCTTTCAGAGCTTTGCCAAGTTCACAAAGGGTTTTCATGAAAAACACCATATTATTCCTTTTTCAATACCTTTCACTCAGAAAAACATACAAGTTCTCGTTAGCAACCTTGACTATTAAACACAGGTATTGCATAATGTATTCCGCGTGTTTACAGCGAATCCCATTCACAAACTAAACATTGTCCAGGTTGGAAGCTGATTGCTTGATTTAAACTAGAATTATTTTTGGCAAATTTTGTCAATACACGTCTTTTAAACTTATTTTCCAAAATGTTTGAATCAACACATAAGTTCCAATTGGTTTTATCATATATTTGATTAACTTAATTTTATCGATATTTCATGCAACACCTTTAGGGAAATTAACATGAGACATGCAACACCTTCAAATTTGACATGAGATGGAAACACAATCATTCTTATTGGAAACAGCCATGGAATTGTCATTTTGAATAACGTAACTATAGCAAATGTTATTTACAAATACAAGATGTACTGTAGAATCAAAGGAATTGAAGAAAGTACCGAAAATATATATATGCATGTTAAAGCTTCTTTAAAGAGGTACTCTCATGCATACAAAAGGCTACATATAGATTTCAATGATATGTTTGAAAAAATTAGTAGTATATTGTGATGCAATTATACATATATATCGATGTTTTCTTGTTATCAAGACATGCGTCCGAATGTCTTGAACATTGTAAGGGCACTTTGAAATATGAACAAGCTATTAAAAAAAGAAGAAGAGATGGGAAATGGTATTCCGGACATGATAATAGTATTTTAGATAGATCGCGACAGATCTTATCATCTAACCTTCTCAGCTCCTGTGAATTCGGTATTGAACGAGTCTCGTAAATGGCTCTCAACGAGGTTTTGTATGTTTTGCAACAGCTTTGAGTGTAACTTTGTTGCCATGCGGGTAATTTTAATTGGATAATTAACAACTTGTGTCTTTGAATTTCATAGTTTAAGAACTGCCTTCGGACGTAGATTCTAAAAAAAATAATTCTCAAATCAACAACATGTAAGACGTATGACTTTTCAACACTTTCCACGACCATTCCTCACGATGAATCAAAGACTAAACATTTTGACATCATAGACATCTGTTTCTTTAGAAGAAAACAAGAAGAAGGAAATATCCTTATCTAATTAGTCATCCAAAACATTGCTTTGTTAAATACCACTCTAATTCTACGCACACGTACTGTGAAGTTGATATCAAAATGATGCTGGAGTTCCTTATTGACAATATCTTCCTAGTCATTTGTGATCAGGTCTTTCAACAGATTGTTGGTATTCCCATGGGTATGAATTGTGTTCCTTTATTAGTTGAATTACCAGTGAGAAGAAAAAATATCTTCCTGTGGCCTTCAATTTGATAATTCGATGTATCGATGACGTTTTATCTATTAACAATATTCATATATATCTTTGCATGCTGTGTGTATAGCTGTTAATAGAATATCAGGTGTCCTCTTTCAAATTTCAAATATATTCATAGAAAACTATTTCTTAGTTGTTAGGCACTGCCAATTGTTTTATTTTATAAACCTTCACCCTGAAGACTTTCTAGTCAATCTTTCAAGTCTTTTTAAACCCTTGAATGTAAAGAAGGAAAACATACGTTGAAAAAATATGAAGGAAACATGCAACACTGTAACAGGGATGTGACTGAATTCCTCAGAAATCAGAGGAAAACTGGTCAAAAGGAGAGGAAAACCCCTCACCCTACCTGGAAAAGTATCATTTTCTGCTACTTTAGATCAAATCCAGAGCGTTTCATTTTCGAAAATTGAGCAAATCAGAGGATTTCACACCCCTGCTATAATGAAGAAAACATGTCTATCAAACTGGTTATGTCACTGGTTCTAAGTTATATATCTATTGTTTCTCACGAACCATTACGTAAACACAAGAAGCTTAAGATGCATGATTTGATTAAAGATAGGCAAATGACTTTCCCAGTGAAAAATATTGAAACGTGATTAGTCCTGATCGTTATTGCGAATCTGAGTGGAACGGTCTGGGCGAGAAATGGCATGTTATTTCCTTAGTGAGAATCATGTTTCTGTGTGATTACCAATAATGGACAATTCACATCCATCATTGATATTACTCCGAGGGTGGGCATTTAACGTGGCCGCTGGTGACCGCTAACGAATGATTGAAATCGACGTCAGCCATGCCGGTGTTGCCTTCGCATTGATGGGTTTTGCACAAATCGCTTAGAGCTAGAAGGTCAAATTTGAAGATTTCCTTTATTTTCACGTTTACCGGAAACGTGCCTATCCAGATCGCAAGGTTTTTTTTAATTTCTATATCACAAACAGTTCATAACACTTCAGTAAAAATTGTAATAAAGTTACAGATTAGGAAATGAATACAGACCCAAATTGGCAAAATATAACATATTGATTTAGAAAGTAATAGGAGAAGTGCTAGATCTTTGTAATGTAAGAAATGACTTCATTTCTTATTTTCATTCTTTTTTGGTTGAGTGTTCATAGGATTAATAATCGTTTTCTCGAAAGATTGTTTTTAAATTCCCTACGAAACCACAGAATTTTGTATACAAGTATCAATTTTAAAAACTCCATTGTCCAGGTACAGTGAACAGTGGTATTTTTTTCTTTCAAAGTATGTATATTACCTGTATACAAAGGAAACAAATCACATACCTATTTGATAAAGTCATAATCTTCTTGACTCAAAACATGAATCCTAAATTACTTATTTTTTTCCGGGGCTTTTTCACTCGAGACGTCCTTGCACGTAGGTGAAGTGCTATAAATGTATGACCTGCACATCGCACTCGGGCTCTAGCTGTGAGGGTTCTTAATCATGCCGACACCTATCATGACACGGGTCCTCGGTTTTTAAGATCCCATCCGAAAGACCCGCGACCTTCACCTCTTAATGCCGCTTCCGCGAAGGATCTAGTCTACGTCTTGGGTTTGACGCGGTCAATGCACGAATGGGGCTCGAACTCACGACCCCCAATCACTAAACGGACTCCCTAACTATTGAACCACTACGACTGGTAAATCCCAAATTAATCAGTTGGTCTAATTCTATGAAATGAAATCCAAAGAATGCATTAATTTTAATTCGCACATGTTTATTCATTTACGTATATGTATTTCATAGATTTAATAGAGATGTGACTGGGAGAGGGCCTGCACCGGCTATGCCTGTTGCCCCATCCTATCAAGTTTTTGAATAAAATATGTTTGAATTAAATTAGAGATGTGACTGATCTGCCGATACCGATGGTATTGATGAATTCTCTAAAGTCATGAAAAAATGTCATGTTAATTGGGATAAAAAAGAATAGGTATTTGTTTGCACGCTCTCTTGTAAACGTCCCATTCCAAAAATGTTCCACAATGTAGAGACGACGTGAAGCGCTACAAAATTTGACCTATCCGTGGCGCTCCAGACCGTAGATTGAGGGGATTTTTGAAATCATTTCAACCCCTACTAAGACAAGGGACCTCTAATCCGAAAGACACGTGACTTTTACTTCTAATGACGGGCGCTGAGCGAAGAAATGATCGCCACCTATGCTCTCGTCATTACGAGATCTTTTCTCGTGATTACGAGATAGTGATATGTGCGAATTCTTTTTTTTTATACATGATATTAATAAGCTTTCGTACAATAGTCATCAACACCTAAACCACGTGGGATTTTTTCCAGAACAGAGCCAGTATCCAATCATCTTTATGAAATGAACAGCTGCCCGATCATGATTCTTTGTTCAACTATAGTGAGTACCAATGGGTAAATTATTGTAGTTGTCCAGTGACCTCGAGAGCATCTTAATACATCAGATCAAAAGACACAAATGCAATCGTTTTATGAAGTATTATCCAAAATTAAAAAAAAAAAAGACAACTCTTTTTCACATGAAAATCTTTTCGGTGAAATTGAAAACGACACTTGGAAACAGAAATATGATATTAATTTGTGTTATATTATTTTGCTCATATTTTTTTTTACCAACTAATCATATCCAACTAATTATATTGTACATTCTTAATTTACAGAGAAAACAAAATCCAATGACACTCTAAACATGATATCATTCACGTGAGCATTACCGGAAACCATCAAATAACTTTTAAGAAAGCCAATTCTAGTTGCAAAATAGTTCATGATCATCATGTGCGTAAACTTTCTATTTTTGTACTTTGTCGGTGAATTAGGGGGTGTGGGACTACAAATGTAATATAAGTTTCATTTACTAGTATTATCGGCCGCCAGGAGGCGGTGGGATATACATATATATGAGTTGCTGTGGTATTTTATATACATTCAATAAAGGTTTATAATAAGATTATTATACGGAGTTGATGTTCCTTAACAAAATCCTATTTCTAGTTTTTCAATTTTTTCTTGGATGTCACCCAATGCTGTAAAAAAGAGTTTGAAGTGCGAGCATCATATAAAACAAAGACCGGGATAGATAATTATACTTTTTAGCTCACCTGAACCGAAGGTTCAAGTGAGCTTTTCTGATCACATTTTGTCCGGCGTCCGTTTGTCTGTCTGTCCGTCTGTCTGTAAACTTTTCACATTTTCATCTTCTTCTCATGAACCACTGGGCCAATTTCAACCAAACATGGCCAAAAGCATCCTTGGGTGAAGGGCTTTCAAGTTTGTTCAAATGAAGGGCCATGTCTCTTTCAAAGGGGAGATAATCACAAAAATGCAAAAATAGGGTGGAGTCATTTAAAAATCTTCTTCTCAAGAACCACTGGGCCAGAAGAGCTGAAATTTACCTGAAAGCTTCCTGACATATTGCAGATTTAAGTTTGTTCAAATCATGGCCCCCGGTGGTAGGATGGGGCCACTAGGGGGGATCAAAGTTTTACATACAAATATATAGGGAAAAACTTTAAAAATCTTCTTCTCAAGAACCACTAAGCCAGAAAAGCTGAGATTTACATGAAAGCTTCCTGACATAATGCAGATTCAAGTTTGTTCAAATCATGGGCCCCGGGGGTTGGATAGGGCCACAATAGGGGATCAAAGTTTTACATACAAATATATAGGAACAATCTTTAAAAATCTTCTTCTCAAGAACCACTGAGCCAGAAAAGCTGATTTTTACATGAAAACTTTCTGACATAGTGCAGATTCAGGTTTGTTCAAATCATGGCCCCCGGGGATAAGATGGTCCCCAAGGCGAATCAAAGTTTTACACACAAATATATAGGAAAAAACTTTAAAAATCTTCTCAAGAACCACTAAGCCAGAAAAGCTGAGATTTACATGAAAGCTTCCTGACATAATGCAGATTCAAGTTTGTTCAAATCATGGGTCCCGGAGGTTGGATGGGGTCACAATAGGGGATCAAAATTTTACATACAAATATATAGGAACAATCTTTAAAAATCTTCTTCTCAAGAACCACTGAGCCAAAAAAGCTGATTTTTACATGAAAACTTTCTGACATAGTGCAGATTCAAGTTTGTTCAAATCATGGCCCCCGGGGGTAGGATGGGGCCACAAGGGGGATCAAAGTTTTACATACAAATATATAGTTAAAATCTTTTTCTCAATAACCACTGAGTCAGAAAAGCTGATATTTACAAGAAAACTTTCTGACATAGTGCAGATTCAAGTTTGTTCAAATCATGGCCCCCGGGGGGTAGGATGGGGCCACAAGTGGGGGGGGGTCAAAGTTTTACATACAAATATAGGAAAAAGCTTTAAAAATCTTCTTCTCAAGAACCATTGGGCCAAAGAAGTTGACATTTACATGACAGCTTTCTGACATAGTGTAGATTCAAGTTTGCAAAGGGTAGTTTGGGCCATAATAGGGACCAAGGTTTTACATGCAAATATATATATGGAAAGTCTTCAGATATGGGCCAAGGTGACTCAGGTGAGCGATGTGGCCCATGGGCCTCTTGTTATGTTTTCGAAATGAAAATGTCTTCATTTTATTTCGTAAACTGCAGTAAGGTATATTGATGCACTCTAATCACAAACCATTTAAAGATATCGGGCTCGGGAATTCAAAAACTCCTAAGACTTCCTTCTTCCGTTGGCTTCTTTCACAAGCAGACGTCCTGAAAAATCGTAAGATGAATCCACATTAATCGCGAGCTTTTCTTCGATTGGTTGTTGATTTTTTTTTTTTTTTGGTTCATTACTGGACACGTTGCTTACTCCTCCTAGGCACCTGATCCCACCTCTGGTGTGTCCAGGGGTCCGTGTTTGCCCAACTATCTATTTTGTATTGCTTGTAGGAGTTATGAGATTGATCACTGTTCGTTATCTTCACCTTGCATACTGTATAGACGCGTTGTGTTGTGGTTTATGTTGCGGCACGTTATGCATTATAGTGAAAGGCCATTTGGCGATCAGTCCTCTGATAGTGGCCCATATGAGTCGTGTCGAGAATCGAGTAGAGAAGATTCAAGTGATAATGCCCAGGGAGCTCAAAATGATGACAACTTCTCAATTCATGCTAACAATGAGTCTGACTCGGAAAGATTCGACCCTATTTAGGGTGAATCTTCTTTCCTATTAAAGGGGCGTGACATCTTACTGTATAAAGTACTTTTATAAACATCTGAAAGATGGGAGCATCAAAATAAATATTCTAGATGATGTCCCTGTGCCATCAGATGTTTTCTGTAACCCTCCGAACGTTGACTAGTAGAAGATTTCATAACTATGTCAGCTCTATGTTTCTTAAGTTGCATGACATCCAAATGAAAATAACATAAATTATGGGACCATTGGTCAAAGTTTGCTCAGCCATTGGTGGGACAAGGAAAGGGCGGGAAGAGAATGACGAATTTTAGTAAAGCAAGTGGTCGTTTTAGACAGGTATATGCTACTTGCGTGTATGAACGACGCTTACACTTCCTGGTCAAGATCATAAAAGGCGTAAATAATGCCAAAGAGCAACTGAAAACTTACGAACATGATTTAGCTCAGGAGACTGATACCCTGTAAGGAGACACTATATATAGAGCCCTAAATCTTAAATGCAAGAGGAAGAAATGTACAAGAGAAATATCCCGTGATATCCAATCAAAACGTACCGGTCGCGGAAGGGCAGTGGTAAAGCGTTCGCTTCGTAACCGGGAGGTCGTGAGTTTGAACCCAATCCGTGCCATGACCGCGTCAAAACTAAGACGTTAACATAGGTAGTGATTGCTCCTTCGCCAAACGCTCGGCATTTAGAAGGATCACGAGTCGATCGGATATGATCTTAAAAACGGAGGTTCCATGTCGCGGCAGGCGTTGGCACGTTAAAGGACCCTCACTGTTACGGTCCTGAGCGCTAAGCATAGGTCTAAATTTGTGGTACCTCACCAATAGTTGGTGACGTCTCAATACGAGGGGAAGATTCTGCCCTTGCGCAGTGATAGGCAGGGATGACCGCACACCTATCACTATATCAATACCGGTTCTAGTCAGAGATACCGGCAGAGATGTCCTCACACCTTATCTTGCGCAGTATTAAGCAGGGATGTCGCACACTTGTAGCTAAAAGATGCTAAAATCCAGAGCAGGGATGAACACACACTCTGGCAGTATTAAGCAGGGATGACCACACACTCTGTCAATATTAAACAGGGATGACCACACACTCTGGCAGTATTAAGCAGGGATGACCACACACTCTGGCAGTATTAAGCAGGGATGACCACACACTCTGGCAATAATAAGCAGGGATGACCACACACTCTGGCAATAATAAGCAAGGATGACCACACACTCTGACAATAATAAGCAGGGATGACCACACACTCTGACAATAATAAGCAGGGATGACCACACACTCTGGCAGTAATAAGCAGAGATGACCACACACTCTGGCAGTAATAAACAAGGATGACCACACACTCTGGCAATAATAAGCAGGGATGACCACACACTCTGGCAATAATAAGCAGGGATGACCACACACTCTGTCAGTAATAAGCAGGGATGACCACACACTCTGACAGTAATAAGCAGGGATGACCACACACTCTGGAAGTAATAAGTAGGGATGACCACACACTCTGGAAGTAATAAGTAGGGAAGTTCGCCGACGTTTACGTACCTAGCTGGGCTTGTAGAGTTTTACCTTTAAAACCGTCCTTTTCCAAATGTCTAGCAAAATCCTATATATTCGCAATACCTTATATGATCCGTAGTGTATAATTACAAATTAAGAAAAAAATACGAATCATACCCGAACTGACTAATCTTTATAAAATCTACTAAAAAATCGTTTTATCGATTAACTATGATCATGTTCATCCATACGTCGATTTCTGTGAACTCTAAATAAAAGACATCACATTCCTCTGATGGGTTACTTTGTCCTCTCATTTTAGAACCCCCCCCCCCCTCCACACCACCACACCCCTCCGTTTTTGAGGCATTGGCACTGTTGTTAAATCCGGGTTCACTGACATTCGAATTTGTTTCCCGTTCCATTGATCCACCTAATGGATCCACCAAGTTATCGCCTCTTTGAATGTTTTGAGAAGAGCAACCCTTTTCTGATCATTCTCCTGTGATTTCAGAAGATACTTGGTCTGGAACATTTGTAACTCTCTTACGTACAGAGAAGCCGGGCTAACAGCCTCTACTGTGGCATTTAATGTACCGATTAAACAATTCTGGAATTCAAACAGTTTCCTTGCCTAGTGGATTTGAACATTTTTGCATTACACCAGCTACTTTTGTACAACAGCTGCTTTTGTTTCTGAAAGAGAAAGGTGAAGATAACGAACAATTATCAATCTCATAACTTCTATAAAGGTGAAGATAACGAACAGTGATCAATCTCATAACTCCTATAAAGGTGAAGATAACGAACAGTGATCAATCTCATAACTCCTATAAAGGTGAAGATAACGAACAGTGATCAATCTCATAACTCCTATAAAGGTGAAGATAACGAACAGTGATCAATCTCATAATTCCTATAAAGGTGAAGATAACGAACAGTGATCAATCTCATAATTCCTATAAAGGTGAAGATAACGAGCAGTAATCAATCTCATAACTCCTATAAAGGTGAAGATAACGAACAGTGATCAATCTCATAACTCCTATAAAGGTGAAGATAACGAACAGTGATCAATCTCATAACTCCTATAAAGGTGAAGATAACGAACAGTGATCAATCTCATAATTCCTATAAAGGTGAAGATAACGAACAGTGATCAATCTCATAATTCCTATAAAGGTGAAGATAACGAACAGTGATCAATCTCATAACTCCTATAAAGGTGAAGATAACGAACAGTGATCAATCTCATAACTCCTATAAAGGTGAAGATAACGAACAGTGATCAATCTCATAACTCCTGTAAAGGTGAAGTGATCAATCTCATAACTCCTATAAAGGTGAAGATAACGAACAGTGATCAATCTCATAACTCCTACAAAGTTGAAGGTAACGAACAGTGATCACTCTCATAACTCCTATAAAGGTGAAGATAACGAACAGTGATCAATCTCATAACTCCAATAATCAATACAAAATAGAGTTGGACAAAAACAACTCCCTGTACACACCAGAAGTGGTATCAGGTACCTAGGAGAAGTAAGCATCCGCTGTCGACCGGCCACGCCCGCCGTGAGCCCTATATTTTGATAAGGTAAATGGAGTAATCCGTAGTCAAAATCAGTGTACCAAGAACGACATAACAATCGGTACCAAACATATCAGACAATATTTGACCTAAAGATATGTTGTTTTGGCAAACTAGATCATTATAAAGACAATAGAATTTGTGAAATGTTGACTTCAAACGAGACTGTTGAAACTCTTTTAACATCAACGTGTTTGTCAGTAGCTTGTCCCAATTTATAAAAAATGATCATACGTAAAACAAGCTCTTGCGTATCGAATAAGATATAAGCATCATATGCAGGTGATACTGGGATATTCCTACATAAATATGGAAAGATGACGATGTAGAAGCTGAAATCATCCCGTATCTCATAAAGTCGAGTTGTTTGTTTGCCGTTAATGTTTATTTTCAATAAAATATATAAGTTCGAAGCAGATGTGGAGGACTCTGTGGTGTCTTTTATTTCGAGTTCACAGGGATATATCGAATCGATATATGACTGAAAATTATTATTGTTCACGCCCCTTTGCAAAGAAAAATGATTGACAATCGTGAAAATGGAGTAAATAACTATAAATGATAAATGGTTTGCGGTCCATGTTTGTTTTTTTTTTTTTTTACACTTTACTTTCACTTCTGTCGGAAATCCCAGTTGTTAAAATAGACATAATACTTTATCAAAATTCATACGCGCATTGTTCATAACGACAGTACATTCATGAGGAAATAACTATCATTACAGTTTGTAAAGATATCTAAGGAAAAAACATTGGAATTGTAAATTTCTAACCAGTATTAATATAAGCTAGTTTTTTCTCGTTGACGGAAAATACGTGTTGACGTCAAAGGCGCTAAAGGTCTAAGGTAAGGTAGAGTGCATTATAGAGTTTGTAACAAAATGTCTACAGAGCAGGAAAAGTCGATAGAGAACAAAATATTCACATTCGTATACAAAACCAAGTCACTATTGTAAATAATGTTGTAATATTGTCAAAAGATGTATATACAACATTCAGAAAAACAAAACACCCATCTAATCGTTTTGACTTGTTAATTGAAAATTTAGCTAAGGTTTAATGCTGAAAGAAATTCAAGGTGACTACTTTTTATTGCAATGTCTATTTCTATATCCATGGCTATAGACTTGTGATTTGCTGACAGAAATAAAGCATTGTATATCATTTGTCATCTTTTTTCACTGACGATTTCCAAAAATACCTAGCGCCGTGGAAAACATGGTTTTTTTTCTGCCACTGTCCCATGTTTGAGGGATACATTTGTCATTAACGGCATCATACGGACTTAGGGAATGGAACATTTTCTAAGAATACAATTCAGAAGCTGTTTGAAAATTTAGCCCAATAATTACATTCCATTTGTTACTTCGACGACTCAGCTGCATCAACATACTTCTTTTCTGAAAACCAGTTCGCAATCTACAGGAAGACTACGAAAACTCGGAAGTCCATGGGACCACTACAAAAACTCAATACTTCGAGATTTCAAGAGTTCGAAAATCGGAAATTCCATTGACAAACTGAAAGTTTTAACACTGTTTATAGTAAAATCTATATCTTATACTTCTCTAAACACATTTTTTTTTCACCTGAAATATGAAAAGCTTAATCCTTTGATCTGAGTTTATTTATTCTGTATTGTGCTATACGGCTCAGAATTATGATCACGACTCATATTTGCTTGCCACATTCGAAACTAAATCAGGATTGCGGTTAATCGCAGTTTGATCATGTAACAGATTAATTAATCCCTGGATTGGAATCGCTGGCGCGAAGTCGTTGTTTATCCCATCATCGCTAATTCGCGTAATTTATCCCACTACGACGTCAAGTCGTGTTTTCAAAACAATGGCCACCTCGCGGGTACAGTCACGAGTGACAGGCAATGGCCGCCTCGCGGGTACAGTCACGAGCGACAGGCGGTTGGTGTAAACCATTAGCACACTTATGCCAGTATACAGTGACTTTCATCAATATCAAGTACCAAAAGCCCATAGCAGCTAGTTATATTGGAATCAAACTCTAAAATAAAAACAGATTCTGTTATTCAGTATTTAGAACATTCCTACCGAAAAAGATTTGTTTGGATTCTTCTGTGCGTAACTATTATGCAAGTTGGATATTGTTTGAATTCATACAAGGAACTCAAAATTTTAACAGGCACTGTTGCAAACACATTTTGTTTCAGTAACATTTTTTTTCACTTTATCAGCACCATTTAACGAGTTTTTTTTTTTTTTTTCTTTCTCCATCTAGAGAGCGTCCAGGCTTATGTGGGGAGTATATACAAACGTCTAGGTGCTATAGACTAATTTCGAACTTTGTCAACTGTGTTACCATCTGCCACAAAAAAGTTGTTCCTTTATACATATGTAATCATATATGTAAAACAATAAATTAGAAGATTAGAAGTGATAGCCATCCGTCGTCGTTCACATTCGAACTTAATCAACTTCGTCTCTGTGTTTCATTAAATATTTTACAGAACATATTCGATGAAAGGAAAACTAAAATGGTGATTAATTTTTGTGATTTTGTTTACTAGATCATTGCCATTTAACGAGGGGGGGGGGGGATTCTATTTCTATAGAGAGCGTTCAGACGTTTGTGGGAAGTATCACAAACGTCTGGATGATCAAGATTAATTTCGAACTTTGTCACCTGCGTAGCCACCCGCCACAAAAAGTAGTTCCTTATCATATTATACGTAAAACGACAAATTAGAAGTGATAGTTATCCTATTTCGTTCGATATGCTCTGACAATTGAACTCAATCAACTCCTCTGGATGTACAGGGCCGTTTTTCAGAAAAATCCTTGATAAAAGAGAAACTAAAATGGTGCTTAATGTAATATCCCTATCTGAAGGGTTGGGTCAAAACTTAAAAATAAATTTAATGTTAAACTTATCAATCTTCATAACTCTGTGACCTTTTTTATTTTTTGTTTTAGAAATACCTCTATGTATAGGCATGATGAGCAAGGATGCCTCTACAAAAATATGAAATCCATGACCCTGGATCTGGGGACTCGGTGACAGGGTGTGGTTTATAGTTTTCAAGGTGAAAAAAAAAATATTTTTAAAAGTCTTATGAAATCCTTGACATCAAACCTTGACACTGAGTACATAGAATAATGAGAGAGACCTTACCTTTACCAAAAATCGTGAAATTCATGATTCAAAGACTCGGGTGCAAGGGAAGGGCTTTATGGTTTATTAATTGAAAATACGCTATACATTGGTTCCTTGTAAATAGTCTTCACCTCTTGGCATCAAAGACCAGGACTGAGTACATAGTAACAATGAATCCTTTGTCCGTGGATCAGGGATTCTATTGCTGCGACGGGGTCAATATTTCTTAGGAAAGAAAACACCCTATGAAATCTTTGCAGAACTTCTGTTCTCACGGACACGTAACACAGAACTATATTGTCATGATGAGCAGGGATGCTTAGACTACCGAAATTGTGAAATTCTTTTCCCCGTTAGTTAGTGGTTTTGGTGAAAGGACGGAGCTTTATGGTTAATTTATTGAAAATGTATGACTTCTTTAATAAGTCCTGGTGTAGATTTCTGACACAGAATATGGTGAATAAGCCCTGTCACGATAATTTCCGCACTTTCTCTTTGAACAGCTATGATGGTCTCGATGCTACGAGGAATTATTTTCTCCCACAAATCCCAAAAGTCTTGTTTTTTCGCCATTCCCAAAGGAGACCCCATTTTTATTTGTCCTAAATGTGTTTAGCATTATAAATCCCTGACTTATCATGTAATTTTAAATTGAAAGCTAAAGAAAATTCTTCATTTCTGCGTAATTCCGTGGAGGGCGGTGTGATGATACGACATTACAATGGAGTACACAGATAAAGGTCAATTTTGAGTTCAATGACTAGATCCTGACCTTGGTATCTCGAATTAATCCTTTACAGTTTCAAAAGATGTAGAAAAAGTCTCCCCAGCATGTTACGTACACCTTGCATAAAGATCGGAGCGAGAACAGTTGTTAGGTCAAGAAAGACAATCTGGAGTGGACATCGATCGAACGTGGTGTATCCGTATGTATACACGAGCCCTGAGTTTCTTTTATTATGTTGATAAGATTTGTTTCTCTATTCATTTCATCAGAATCTCTTTCACTTGGATCTAAAGGATCTGTTGAAGCAATAGCAGATGAATTCGTGCTATCAGAATTGAGTTATTTATTCAATATGCGCTATATTTTTCCTGACTTCGCACTCTAGGAAATGATCAGTGTCATTTTTGTAATTTGTTGGTGCTCGGGTTAGATGTGATATGATTTAAAAGTAATATGTAATAATCAAAACATTTTTTCAACAAATCCAATTTCCAGAGTATATTTTCTCCTTTCCTTTTGAAAGCCACGCACGCTCTGTAATGAGATACATTGAAACAAGACGTCCGTGGGAAACAAAGCTCACCTGAGCTCACCTGGATAAAATACAGAAACAAGACTAGCACGGACGCAACAGAAAACCAAGGCTTTACATTGAATAATTGTATATACTACATGTCTCAAGATGCTTGCAAATAATTTTCAAATATGATGTACTTAAATTACTTTTCTCCATATATTTGGAAGATTTTGATAGTTTTCTACAGAGAACCTTTGGTTTTCTTTCCAATCTAACCCGAGGTGCCATTGCTACAAATCGGAATGCATGCCACCGAGAAATAATGGAGAATGTTTGCCAAATTGTAGAACCTAGTTGATGAGAAAATAAAACAAGAGGCCCGTGGGCCACATCACTCACCTGAGTATCCTTGGCCCTGCTGTTGCTCAGCTACTATAATTTTTAAAAGATTTACTCATTGCCATAAAATATTCACCCCATATTCTAGCCCCAATCTAGCCTTAAAGGGTCATGCCATAACATAACTTCAATTCACACAACATGGGAATGACTAATAAGGACTTGCTGTTCTAGATAAATTTAAGGTCAGGGTGACAAAGTCAAAAATATGAAATGAAGGGCATTGTCATAAGATATATATAATTATGAAAGATCTACCTATGGTCGTTATAACAATCTAGTTTGCCAATACAACCTGTTCTTGGGTCAAATGCTGTGACGTGTTTCATACCAATTGTTAGTCCGTTATTGGCGACATTGATTTTGACTACGGATAACTCCGTTTACCTAAAGATATAGGATTCACGACGGGTGTGACCGATCGACAAAAGATGCTTACCCCTCTCCATTCTCTCACCGGAGGGCGCGTTACGCAACCTTCTCTTACGCATCTGTCAACGCTTGGAATCACGTGACAATATAATCACATGACATAAACAATCATTCCCGTTCCCTTTCCCGTTAAATGTTCTGGCAACAGCTGATATGTCAGGCTCTCGACATATCCCACTGGCACTTTGATAAGTACATTTTTTAGCATTTACATGTGTATCTGTTAACTCTTTAAAAAAATTCAAATTTTATCGTATTTTTTACAGCCTTTCTTACTTTTGATTCCATGTTTACATTAAATCTCCACCACGTGAATGTTCTACATTCAGACGCATATTACGAAGTAGGTCCAAATTTAAGATAAGAAAACAGCGATTTTAAACAATTTACAGTAAGAATCAATTTGATTGCACCAAAAGTATTTCATAATATGACTAAATATTTAGTTCAAAACTTAAATGTTGGATGTTAGAAACTTTTACAAGATATCTGTAAATTTAGCGTGGACACGAAGTCCCAGAGCTCGGAAGAGACTCGACCTGAAGCAGGCCTCCCGTCAAACACCAGAGTCACTACGCTGCCACCAATTTGTAACTTATAGTGGTCACCCAGCCAAGTGCTGATCACGCTCGCCGTTGCTTAACTTGCGTTATGAAGAGAGACACTTCTACCACATCACTAGAAAAGCTGGTTCTCTAGCGAGGCAGTGTAAGTTCCTTCTTATACTGTCCGCTACACTTATTTCTGGATGATTATATATTTATCCCATCGTCATCGAAAGAAAGTTGTTTTTATTTTTAGTCGCCAAGATGGTCAAGCACTCTGGGCATACGCTGCTAGGGGGGTTGTATTATGAACACCCCTTTTCTCGGTCTTTAACAGCAAACACTAGCACTTTCAGTACATATGAAACAGACATTAGACTCCACATTGATCACTAATTTTCGTCACACTTCTAGGGAATGGAAATTAATTTATATATTGTAAATGATTTATGTTCGTTTGAGTGGAACGAGTTAGAACATAAAACTATAATTGTTATTCTTGGTAAAACATCAAAGTAGTATCGGATCATTTCCTCATGCATTTTCTGACGTAATTGAATTAGGAGTAGTGTACCTAAAACGAGCTCCAGTGGGGAAGCTTCCTCAAAATATGCATTTTTTTCTATCTTTTTCTCTTATTTTCCCCGATGGGACTTATATCAGTTTTGAATTTTACCGGAGACATAAGTCACTATATGGTTTTGAATTTTTTACTTAAGGAAAAGGGTAATACATGTATATGACTAGGCTACATGCATGTCTTTACTTCAACCGAAAATATATATAATCCCCAAATAATCTCGCAGCATGCAGACACGCCGTTTCAACATACTTTCTATAGTCAAAGAGCGATAACTTTCATAGCTGTAGAAATGTAACTCTCTGTGAAAACTGTCCCAATATTTTCCCCGAGAGTTACAGTTCTGCAGCTATGACTTTTTCTAAGGACTATTAGTCAGTATAACTGTCTTATAAGCTTTTCAACTAGATTATCATTTAAAGAAAAATCCAAGTAAAATTAAAAAAAGAAAAAACAACTCCGCAGTTTCATCAATACGTCATGCCAAGAAATCCCGTCCGGTCTGAATTCGTTGGCTTCAATAGGGCCATATTACATGCTGATTAATAGTAGCCGTCGCTTATCTCTTAATTGCGGTCACTGATTTATAACGGTTTTTCTATACCGGAGATTTTGCTAAGAATTTCTTAGCATGATCCAAAATTATTTCTTGAAGCTAATTTATACCGACTTTCTCGAATTCACAAATGTTGTTAATCTAAATGACGTTACTGTATCTGATGTGGTTATAATTTGGCGTAGTGCAGGTGTGATCATGACTAGCTGATGTTTCCTGTACCAAAATAAATGTCCGAGTGATAACTACCATGATTAAAATAACAGGGCGACGAAATTTACCAAACAATTAGTGTAAAACACACCAGAAACATTCTACCTAATGACAGGTGTATTCTCAAATAATACCACCATAACAACCATAGAAAATGTGCTCCTGCATGTAACAACTTATCAGTAACGACCATAGGCTCCTGCATGTAACAACTTGTCAGTAACGCCCATAGGCTCCTACATGTAACGTCAACTTGTCAGTAACAAACATAGGCTCCTACATGTTACGTCAACTTGTCAGTAACGACCATAGACTCCTACATGTAACGTCAGCTTGTCAGTAACGACCATAGGCTCCTACATGTAACGTCAACTTGTCAGTAACGACCATAGGCTCCTACATGTAACGTCAACCTGTCAGTAACGAACATAGGCTCCTACATGTAACGTCAACCTGTCAGTAACGACCATAGGCTCCTACATGTAACGTCAGCTTGTCAGTAACGACCATAGGCTCCTACATGTAACGTCAACTTGTCAGTAACGAACATAGGCTCCTACATGTAACGTCAACTTGTCAGTAACGAACATAGGCTCCTACATGTAACGTCAACTTGTCAGTAACGAGCAGAGGCTCCTACATGTAACGTCAACTTAATTGTCAGTAACGACCATAGGCTCCTACATGTAACGTCAACTTAATTGTCAGTAACGACCATAGGCTCCTACATGTAACGTCAACTTCTCAGTAACGACCATAGGCTCCTACATGTAACGTCAACCTGACAGTAACGACCATAGACTCCTACATGTAACGTCAACCTGTCAGTAACGACCATAGGCTCCTACATGTAACGTCAACTTCTCAGTAACGACCATAGACTCCTACATGTAACGTCAACCTGTCAGTAACGACCATAGGCTCCTACATGTAACGTCAGCTTGTCAGTAACAAACATAGGCTCCTACATGTAACGTCAACTTGTCAGTAACGACCATAGACTCCTACATGTAACGTCAACTTGTCAGTAACGACCATAGGCTCCTACATGTAACGTCAACTTGTCAGTAACGACCATAGACTCCTACATGTAACGTTAGCTTGTCAGTAACGACCATAGGCTCCCACATGTAACGTCAGCTTGTCAGTAACGACCATAGGCTCCTACATGTAACGCCAACTTGTCAGTAACGACCACAGACTCCTACATGTAACGTCAACTTGTCAGTAACGACCACAGACTCCTACATGTAACGTCAACTTGTCAGTAACGACCATAGGCTCCTACATGTAACGCCAACTTGTCAGTAACGACCATAGGCTCCTACATGTAACGCCAACTTGTCAGTAACGACCATAGGCTCCTACATGTAACGTCAACTTGTCAGTAACGACCATAGGCTCCTACATGTAACGCCAACTTGTCAGTAACGACCATAGGCTCCTACATGTAACGTTAACTTGTCAGTAACGACCATAGACTCCTACATGTAACGTCAACTTGTCAGTAACGACCATAGACTCCTATATGTAACGTCAACTTGTCAGTAATGAGCAGAGGCTCCTACATGTAACGTCAACTTCTCAGTAACGAACAGAGGCTCCTACATGTAACGTCAACTTGTCAGTAACGAACATAGACTCCTATATGTAATGTCAACTTGTCAGTAACAACCATAGGCTCCTGCATGTAACGTCAACCTGTCAGTAACGAACATAGGCTCCTACATGTAATGTCAACTTAATTGTCAGTAACGACCATAGACTCCTACATGTAACGTCAACTTGTCAGTAACGAACATAGGCTCCTACATGTAACGTCAACTTGTCAGTAACGACCATAGGCTCCTGCATGTAACGTCAACTTGTCAGTAATGACCATAGGCTCCTGCATGTAACGTCAACCTGTCAGTAACTAACATAGGCTCCTACATGTAATGTCAACTTGTCAGTAACGAACATAGACTCCTACATGTAACGTCAACTTGTCAGTAACGAACATAGGCTCCTGCATGTAACGTTAACTTGTCAGTAACGACCATAGGCTCCTACATGTAACGTCAACTTGTCAGTAACTAACATAGGCTCCTACATGTAACGTCAGCTTGTCAGTAACGAACATAGACTCCTACATGTAACGTCAACTTGTCAGTAACGACCATAGGCTCCTACATGTAACGTCAACCTGTCAGTAACTAACATAGGCTCCTACATGTAATGTCAACTTGTCAGTAACTAACATAGACTCCTACATGTAACGTCAGCTTGTCAGTAACGAACATAGACTCCTACATGTAACGTCAACTTGTCAGTAACGACCATAGGCTCCTGCATGTAACGTCAACCTGTCAGTAACGAACATAGACTCCTACATGTAACGTCAACTTGTCAGTAACTAACATAGGCTCCTACATGTAACGTCAGCTTGTCAGTAACGAACATAGACTCCTACATGTAACGTCAACTTGTCAGTAACGAACATAGGCTCCTGCATGTAACGTTAACTTGTCAGTAACGACCATAGGCTCCTGCATGTAACGTCAACTTGTCAGTAACGACCATAGGCTCCTGCATGTAACGTCAACCTGTCAGTAACTAACATAGGCTCCTACATGTAATGTCAACTTGTCAGTAACGACCATAGGCTCCTGCATGTAACAACTTGTCAGTAACGACCATAGGCTCCTGCATGTAACGTCAACTTGTCAGTAACTAACATAGGCTCCTACATGTAGCGTCAGCTTGTCAGTAACAAACATAGGCTTCTACATGTAACGTCAACTTCTCAGTAACGAACATAGGCTCCTACATGTAACGTCAACTTGTCAGTAACGACCATAGACTCCTACATGTAACGTCAACTTGTCAGTAACGACCATAGGCTCCTGCATGTAACGTCAACCTGTCAGTAACTAACATAGGCTCCTACATGTAACGTCAGCTTGTCAGTAACGAACATAGACTCCTACATGTAACGTCAGCTTGTCAGTAACGACCATAGGCTCCTACATGTAACGTCAGCTTGTCAGTAACGACCATAGACTCCTACATGTAACGTCAGCTTGTCAGTAACGACCATAGGCTCCTACATGTAACGTCAACTTGTCAGTAACGACCATAGGCTCCTACATGTAACGTCAACTTGTCAGTAACGACCATAGAATTTGCGAAATGCTGACTTTATACGAGAATGTTGAAACTCCTGTAACAATCAATGTATGTGTCAGTGGCATGCCTTAGTTGAAAAATTAATCAAACGTTGAATATGTTCTCGTGAATTTAATCAGTTGGGAGGCAGAAACACCATATGCAGGTGATAATGGAATATTGCAACAAGAAAATGGGAAGTTGACGATGAAGAAGCTGAGGTCATTCCGTTTGTCATACAGTTTAGTCGTTAGTTTGCTGTTAGCGTCTACGTTCAGTTAAAAGTAATATTTGAAACAGAAATGAACGACCCTGTGGTTTTTTTAATTTCGAGTTCACTGGGATATATCGAATCGACACATGAATGAAAATAAATACTGCGCATAGATAAAATGTTGTCGGTGTATCTAATTATATAAATGTCGAGTATTGAAGGCCACAGCAAGAAATGTCTTGTTCTTATGTTGAAGTTTTGGAATTAATTCTGCCTTACAAGAATGCAAACATAGGTCAGCTAATAAATGAGCATAATTTGTGCCCGTGGAAATTCCAAAAGACTGATCTCCAAAGACTAAGTAGATATTGTCAATGAGGAGCTCCAGCTACACCTATAACACTAGTTATAAATTCCAGACGATCAGCTACACCTATAACAATAGTTATAAATTCCAGACGATCAGCTACACCTATAACAATACTTATAAATTCCAGACGATCAGCTACACCTATAACACTAGTTATAAATTCCAGACGATCAGCTACACCTATAACAATAGTTATAAATTCCAGACGACCAGCTACACCTATAACAATAGTTATAAATTCCAGACGACCAGCTACACCTATAACAATAGTTATAAATTCCAGACGACCAGCTACACCTATAACACTAGTTATAAATTCCAGACGATCAGCTACACCTATAACACTAGTTATAAATTCCAGACGATCAGCTACACCTATAACACTAGTTATAAATTCCAGACGATCAGCTACACCTATAACAATACTTATAAATTCCAGACGATCAGCTACACTTATAACAATAGTTATAAATTCCAGACGATCAGCTACACCTATAACAATAGTTATAAATTCCAGACGATGTGAAGAGAGAAGGGCTATCATTCTGAATGGATCCAGGAATTTGTGAAAGGGGGGGGTGGTGGTGGTTAGCACTTGATCTTTAAGGTACTTTTCACAACCTCCACCCCTACCCAATTTAACCCTTTGCTTGTGTACATAACATCTTAGGGAGATGTTGGGACAGTTTTATACATGAAAATGCTTAGTTATTTACTAGTTGTTTTCGAAGTTTTAGTCTTTCTAGTCGTCGTACTCAGATTTTGCAATGAATATTTTTTTATTCAAAAAAGCTGATTTTATGGTTACTCTCAATGGGCCGGGGGGGGGGGGGGGGGGGGGGGGGACCTAGGCCCCAGGGCCCATATTTACTAAAGTTCGTAGACGTAAACGTAGCGTAAATCTAGACGTAGCGTACGTTTACGTGTAGGACGGTATTCACTAACAGTCGTAGACGTAGATTTACGTCAGAAATAAGCGTAACTCTACGTGTGCTATACTAGTACACGTAAGCTGATCGTAACTTTAAGAATAAACAAAGCAAATGGCGACTTGTCATTTTTATCGATAATTTCTTGCGTAAAGACCTTACAAACCCTCTAGATGCACACAAGCTGGTTAGTAATACACAAATTAATTGTATTTATTCAGATTATCGTTTTCTTTGAGATCATCTGCAATTGTGCGACAATTCTCTAAATTTTGAGCCCGATCTAATTTACCTTGTTGCGGATCTCAGTCTGATTTAAAATCAAACCTCTCACTTCGCTCGATATACGGACAGTCGCTGTCCGTATATCGAGCAAAGTGCGAAATTTGATTTTAATCAGACTGGGTGGATCTAACCTTGCCTTTAGAAATAATTGGGAAGCTTTTTATTTTAGTCATGCAGGTTATTTAAAAAGAATATTTGCCATTTATCTTATTATATAGGGTAGGTCTAGCATCTTTTAGGGAAATACTTTTTTTTTAATTTTCCAAACATGGTAGAATTAATGTATATATATATGCAATCAAACATGCAATGTTTTAGATTTGAAAAGAAGAGAGTCACTGTGTGTACAAGAATGCATGGTGATTGACAGCTATAGAAAAACTATTTCTACTTATAGATATGTGATCTTTTCTCTGTGGTTATAAGCAAATATTGGTAGTCCAAATAACTATTTGTTACATTGTAACTTACACAACAGGGAAATGAGCCTCTAAATAAATATTTCTTTAAAAAAAAAAGATATGCATTTCATTCCAAGAATACAATTTTGTGTAATTTGTTTCAGAGAACAATTGTGATGCCTACTAGTGTAGTCATGTGTAGACTTTCAATCTTTCAGAGTGCCATTTCCTTTAACTATAATCCTACAGGAGTCAAACCTTCATTGATAATGCATATATATGAATCTTTCTACCATTCATGATTTGTCTGTAATTGACCTTTATATGTGATCAGCTAGGTAAAAGTCTTTGCAGTGTATATTACCAAACTCCAAGGATGATGCCTTCAACATACATATTATTTTGTTGAAGCCCATCCCCCCCCCCTCCAATTTACAAAAAATCTCACTGATAAAAGTTCATTCTGAAGGCTTCTCACATTAAACCGACATATGTACTAATGCTCCTCTTTACAAATTTTAACCCACCAGACAACTTTGTTGACAAATATTTAAGATTTATTTATTATGTCATCTTTTTAATATCAAGATGTTAAAATCATTCTAGAAATGGAAGTAATACATGTACATGTCAATATCAATAACAACATGAAAATTCATCTAAAAAGTTATCTATTAACAAATATAATTACATGTACATAATTGTATGCATAACAATGCATGTACATGTACTTAATTTCTTAAACATGTATTGTAAAAAATTCTATTTTGCTGAATATCAAACTTTTTTTTATTTTACTGTCAATTTTTAAATGTCCATATGATATAAATGAATAAATAAATATATAAGATGACATCAATGTAGCAGATGAACCATCAGCATGGATTGATCAGTGGGTAGAGTACCACACTACGGGTCATGGGTTAGATTCTCAATCCTGCCATATATTTTTGAATCATTCCTCTGCTTGTCCTTTTACACAATCAAGACAATGGAAGATGAGCATTTCTCGGTTTCGCAAAAGATTTTTCAGGCCATTACAGCAATGTACCCATAGACCTAGAAAAATAATAGTATTACATTGATTTAAATAAACAACTGTCATTACACTGCAATCAAATTTCATAAGGCTTGAAAAATACATGCAACATAATTGTTAGTTAAATAAACTGTAAAATTGTGATAATACTGATTTTATTTACATTATATTTATCTACCGTACACCATATCTGGGAAGATATCATTAAGTATCACCTACAATTTCTAATTTTAATGATTTATAACCCAAGAGCCCATATTAAGAAAAAGATTTCAAATGACTCCAAGGTCAACTTTAGTATTTTTTCATTAACCATTCCCCTTATAATGAAATTGGCTTCTTTCCAAACCAGAAAAAAATACTTTTTAACCAAGAATGGTAAGTTTCAGTTAAGGTCATTCACGTTTATAAATAAAAGATAATTTTTTGTGATATTTCAGGTACAATTCACGTGCATTCTATTTTCTTTCTACAAAATTCTCAGGTTTAATTAGTCTAGAGTTAACATATTTTGATAGTTCCTGGTTGTGGCAAGTAAAAATGTAAAATCAGCTGATATGTACTGCAGTAAGGTATATGAATGGGATTTTACTGTAGCAAAGAAGGTGAGAAAAATCTTTAGCAAAATTGAGTATTGAACCTGGTACCTTTGCACTAAGCTACTCAGGCTGACATATAATACATGGTAGTACAACATTATAAATTTAAAGGGGCATATTTGCTGTGAAAGTGATGGCAACCATTTTTATCTCTCAAAATCTCCCAATGGCAAAGGACTGACTAATAAAAATATTTCTTTAGTAAAATAAAAAAAAAACAAACAACAGAAACCTAACAAGAGGCCCACAGGCCTTATAGATCACCTGAATACTAGTGGAAAAGTATCATTACTTCCATGGACTATGAAATCTAGAAAAAATTTCCTGTTCTAAATATCTAAGCTAATTATATTCTAATGTTCAGCAACAGTATAAAACAAGATGTGTTCTTAAAATTTCACATCCCTCAAAGTGCATACACTGATGAAAGGCTTTAAATAGGTGTATTCGCATGAAAACATCAAAAGATATGACTAATTTGGACTCATCTTAAAGTCATAACCCTGGGTTGTGAAATTCATCATTTTTTGTACATCCTTTTCTGCATTTATATTTTATACAGTATCAGCAAACTTACACATAAATACTATATACTAAGTTTGGCCCCACCCTGGGGTCAAAACCCTTACTCTGGGGGAAATCAAATTTACAATTTTGGTAAAAGACTACCTGCTCTATCCATTTAGTTTCAATTTAGTATCAATAGCATTAAAGAAGATGTAATTTAAGTGTTTTATACACATAAATACTATATAACAAGATTTGCCCCGCCCTGGGGTCAAAACCCCTACCTCGGGGATCATGAAATTTACAATTTTGGTAGAGGTCTGCCTGCTCTACATCACTATGCATTTAGTTTTTCTTATATATGTGTGTTTCTTGATAAGAAGATTTTTGAAAATTGGTCCCCCTTGTCCCAATGATGCTTCATACCAAATTTGAAAAGAATTGGACTGGTAGTTATTAAGAAGTTAAAAATGTTCAATGGTTAACGCACGACGAATGAAAACTAATTGCAATAGGTTACTGAGTAAACTCAGGTGACCTAATAAAAGTACATTTGATAACCGCTTTTAGTGTAAAGAAATATATAAAGAAGAATTATTGGCTTGCAAGATAATAATTATTTAATCACCAAAATTACATATATTCATTTGCTTGCTTTGAGATTAAAAGGTGTTTCAAATAACTGCATGAATACATGTGTTATTACTGATCAGAAATATATAATATAGAGCAATTTTTATTGAGTGTTGATTAAAAATTTTGGTGACAAAATTACAGCTATTATTTTGGAAATCATGCAAGAATTTTTAATATCGAGGAGATAAAAAATAATTTCAAAGAAACATAGTGTATGTCCTTAGATTGGTTAAATTTCTATTTGCCAAAAAGGTGAAGATATGCTTAGACAGACAGGTACGAAACTTGCAAAATGGACAAACTTTGATCATAAAAACTCATAAATTTATGTTCTTAAATCTTTGCCTATAAAGGATTTAATCATCAATGCATTACAAAAATCATTACATCATGTACCATAATTTGTTTTAGATTTTTTAAAACTTTGTAAGTACAGAAATGATTAAATGTGTACAAACAGTGGATATACTTACATCATATATATGTACTGTACATCTTGCATCCCAATCCTAACCCTGAGGCATCATGGAAAATCTTTCAGGAGAGGACATGAAGAGAAATGCATCTAAATCAAGGAATGCTGCTGTCTGTTGGCAATTTATTTCTTGACCACCTTTATGACCTTTTGAAAAATAACAGAGGTCAGCTAACTTGGATATATATCTAGTGCATGTTACATGTATATCACACCTAATATCTCCAATTAATATATAGTCAATGTTATTCTACATTAAATAAATTAACACTGACTTCACACAGTTGTACAACTGTATTTGAATGCGATTTTGTTTCACAATATTTTCTGAAAGTTTTGCACATGGATGTGCACAAGCAATAATTGAAATGATGCTAAAAGAGACTGTAACTGTTCTCATCTGGTACCGAGTCCATTCACCCTATCTACCTGTTCGCCCAGAGTATATATTGTTAAAGCAATAATAATTTTCATATTTTATAACCATGCATTCATGCAATAGAGGGGCACGTACAAATCACACATTTTAGAATTAGTGCCTGTATATATAATGTATATTTTAGATTCATTTTTCACCAATATTCTTGTTTTTCTTTTTGCGAAATGATGTGAAAGCATGTGCGTACTTGTGTACAGGTAGATATGATACTGCTTTGATGTTGTCCCAGTCATAAAATTAAAAAAAATGGGATAAATAATTTTGAATTTCAATTGTGGTATTGTCAAAAGTTTGAAGTTACCATGTACACAAATGAGCTTGTGTCTTAATGTGTTAATAGTGGGCACATATCAAATTGTAAATAACTAACACATATGTATATGTGCTCACTATTTAGAAATTAAGATCCAGGCATTATAGCAGCTACATAGGTTGAGAACAAAATGAATAAGGGACTGTGATTTTACCATGTGTGTCATGTACTGAATCCCCTTGAAGTCAATTTAACATTATTTAGGGGTCTAGTGACGAGTAGTCAGTGGTAAAACATTTAAGGTTATTACTACACAAACAACTTAACTTACTGGTCAGTCCATGCCGACTTCTTTTTGAACACCTACAGCATCGCAGATCCATGCACAAGTCAAATGCGTTAAATTTGATGAACCTTCCATTTGGATTTGTAAACAACACTGAATAACGGTACAGTTGATCGACATGCCGTTGGCAGGCATACGTATACGTTGAAATTCGTTGCTTTCTCACAAAGTTCTGTGTTCTTTTTCGTTATAATGCGGCGGTAGCGCAGGGAATTCAAAGTAAATGAGCAAATTCACACTTTTTACGCTTCGAAGTGAAAATAGCCACTGCGCACGCGTACGTGCAATCGTACATCGTAAGTTACGTTGCGGCTACGAACGGTTTTGTAAATACCATTTCACGAGTACGTAACTCTAATCTTAAGTCAGACGTAAATCCTACGTTTACGTCTACGTCTACGAACTTTAGTAAATATGGGTCCAGAACTCTTTGGTAAATGGTGCAAAATCCTGCATTCTGAACATTTTCTGACACTTCTTTTTCACTTTCAAATTGTCTACTTCCTAAACAACACTTTTATGTAACATATGCATTTTTGAATTCTTAAGTGATACTTGTATTGAAGAAAATATCGTCAATATATATCAGTGTTTCGTCTTACTTATCCTAGAATTAAATGATATACTGGTGTTGATAAATTTGAATGATGCAATTACATGCAAGTATCCACCTTTCATATCATTTTGACTCAAATTCTCTTTATTATTGAATTTGGTTCGCAAAGGGGGGGGGGGGGGGGGGGGGTCCTGGACCCCCCCCCCCTTCTGGGTCCGCCCTTGCATCCATTACGGTCCCTTTTAAAAATGGATATTTGAAAAATCTAGAAGAAAACTAAAATTTGATGCAAGTACTTTGATACTAGGTATCCCTAGGGAAGATGAAATCATTAATCTTATGATATTGTTTGTCAAAAGAAAAATCTAAACTTTCTATTTCAGAATGTAGTTAAGAACTTGAAAACATTTTCATTCAATTCACAAAACAAATAATGGAACTGATGTATACAATAGAAAATGGTTGAACCGGAAATGTTTATTTGAAAATACGTTAAAGTAACAATCTCTCAATAATTTGTCGCCATATATTTCAGCCATGATGTGCATGTATGTGAGTGATTTGTATGTTTGTCTATAATAAAAATTTTAAAAAAAGAAAGAAAAAAATGGATGTAGATACTGAAATCTTCAACAGGCTTATTGCGTGCAGCAACTGAATCTCTTCCAATGATGATATAGATGTTTTCAATTCAAGACATCAATATTTCATTTATTGTGTGCATTAATAAAATTAATGATACCATTAATTGTATTAATGGGTGCATTAACTGAATTATTTAAAACATTAATTCATTTGCAAAATCAATGCTTTTTGATTGAATGAAAAGTATCTTGCGCGCGATAATATTCATATGTTACTATCTCAGAACATCAATCGTAACTACTCGGCTATTTCCGTAACCGCAAATACGGAAAATGACGAGCGTGATCCGATTGATATAATTTATTAACGTATGTCTATCTGCCCAAAATATATTAATGACATAATCAATTTCATCAATGCCCACATAATTGAATGGATGGTATTATTAATCTATCAAAGAGAGAGAGAGAGAGAGAGAGAGAGAGAGAGAGAGAGAGAGAGAGTAAACTTTGTTTAAGGATTATAAATGTAAAATCATTTATTCTTTCTTAAAAGAGCTCTTTTTTAAAATTCAAACTATATTTTATTCACAAAGCGAATGGGATCGGGCAGTAGGCATAGCCTATTTTAGCCCTGTCCTTACATCAAGGTCAAGTGTGAAATGGAAATACAAGGCACACACATATACAAATACATAACATATACACCAGAGAACAATCACATGAACGAGCACATATATAGAAATAAAAGTACGAATAGATAGACTGAGAAAAGTCTCGATAAATGCACATGTATACGTACGCACATATATACACACATATAGAATGAGTAAACGAAAAAGAAAAAGAAAAAAATGAAAAAAAATAAAATAAAATAAAAACTGAAAAACATTTATACAATTTGAAAGAGAAAGAAAAGTAAGGATATATAAGGAGGGGGGAGGGGGCAGTACCGGTAAAAGGGGAAAACCAAATAATGAAAATAGAACCTATTAGTTTCCAAGATATATATACTTTTGAACAATTTCAAAAATCTTTTCATTGTATTTTAAACATTTTTCACCATATAAAAATAAATTTAGTGATAAAGGAACAGAAAGTTGCATTTCATTGATGGACAAGATTAGCTTAGTTCTATGGTCAGCAGACTCAGGACATTTGAAGAAGAAATGAAAGGAATCTTCAGTATGGTGGCCACACTTATCACAAGTAGCACTACTTTGAAGATATTATTGATGGAAGTAAAGAGTTTGAATACCTTCAATACGTTCAAATATTGTTTATAATGTGTTGATTTGGTGTTCCATACGTCACTAAAATATTGGGAAAACCGAAAGATGTTTACAACCCTGACCCCCGGGATCGGAGGCAGCTGTAATGAGGGGCGAAACGTTTACGTAAGATTGTATTAAAAAATTATCGAAAGATCTTAATTTTAAGATGTATAGGGTCATAAGTTCTCCTAACGTGTCAATGTCCGAAGTGAATCCAACGAAGAAACTACCAAAAAAAACCCAAAAAAACCCAAATTTTTAAAATATAACTTTGTCAAATTGGGAGCTGTGTTTGTTAAATCCTTCAAGCAGGGCGGAGACACAATAAAAGGCTTAAAGTTTAACATAGAAATATTTAGGAGAGATTTGTCAAATTAATCAGTATGTAAATATCAGACTGTACATGTACATTATGTAGATTAAGGTTTGCCTAAAGCCTTAATGCTCTCATAGTCAGTGGTTAAAATTTATTTACATTCAGGTTTTCACAAAAGAAGATACTTTTAAAATCCCGTCAACAAGGGCAAGTTTTGACGGGAGGGGGGGGGGGGTGTGTGTGTTAAAATCTGCCATTATTAAAAAAAAAATTCAATAGCTGTTTTTCTTTTCTTTTCCTTTTTTCAGATCTAGAATACGAATTAAACAAAACATGACTCATGCTTTAATTTGTTCCAATATGCAGCTTTCCACTCCTCATTCGGCTTGATAGTTAAAATCGGCACGAAAACTATACATCTAAAAAGAGTAAAGGGTATGACACGCTGTACAGTGTATTTGTATTTATTCCTCTTCAAAGATATCTCATATTTTATGATATAACTTATAAAAGTTATAAGATATCTTCTAAAGTTTATGAGATATCTTATATCCTTTATAAGATATCTCATAAAAGATAAGAGATATCTTATATATTTTCCTATATATAAGATATCATATCAAACATATAAGATATCTTTATATAGGTTTTATAAGGTATCTCATAAACTTTTTAAGATATCTTATATACATGTATTTTATAAGATGTCTCATAAATGAATTTTTAATAGATACCTTAAATCTTTTATAAGATATCTCATAAACTTTATGAAATATATTGTTTAATACACAAAAAGTTTATGAGATATCTTATTTAGTTTATAAGATATCTTATATATTTTATGAGATATCTTATAAATTGTAAATTATATGAGATAAGTAAGATATGTTATAAAGTTTATAAGATATCTTATCAATCATGTAAAAGATATCTTATATGATTTATAAAATATCTTATAAAAATAAATTCATAAGATATCTTCTATTTCTTATTAGCATATTCTAAATACTTAATAAGATATCTTGTTTGATATAGAATCTATACTTGATTAGATAACTTAACTTTATGAGATATGTACATGTATATAACTTATATAGTTTATAAGATATCTTATATATTAAATTAGATGTCTTATAAACTGTAAATTATATGAGATATCTTATAAAATTTATTAGATATCGTATCAAAAATAGAAAATATCTCATAATAATATAAGATATATATAATTCTTTAGAGAAGAATAAATATGAATATGGTGTGCCATAAAAGAGGGGGGGGGGGTGTAGCATATTTGTTGCTTTGTTACAATGACAACTCACAAATACATAAATTAATTGATTGTATGATGTCCGAGGAAAATGACAAATTAATAGGCCTATTGTTAACAATGTTAAAACTAGGCAAAAACATCTCATTGTATGCTGTGGGGCCTATACGTAGTGCAGTATTATACCCGGAGCTGATTAAAAAGACAACGTTTTGTGCCTTTGTTTCTTGACAAAGGCATTATGATGCACAAGTGACATTTCAGTCTTGTGTAATTTTAAAACAATAACAAGAAGTGATACGTTGCATACCTAGGTCTATCGCAAAATTTATTAACTAACCGTGGTGACCTTTTGATCCGAGCACTGAGTCACGTGACAGGAAGTTGATATTATGGACAATCAAGATGGCGACGAATTGTCGAAGGAAAAGAGAATGTGAAATAAATTTTACAGAATGAAGGTATTTACTAAAGTTTTACTATTTATCACAGTTAACGATTATAGTGTACATTCGATAATTTAAAATTGTCGGGTTACAGTATTTTGTTACAAGAAGACGTGAGGTAATGGTTTTCACACTAGACACATGACAGAAGGTTTATTAACTCCATCAGATCGTTAAGTTTTCTTCAAGTAAGGGTAATGTTTTTTAAAGTTAGAGTTTAAAAAGGGTACGCATTTTAGTGGCTTTAATATATTTAGTTCATGTGTTAGATATTAGTTTGATTTCATCGTAAGATATTGGTATTTTAATTCTTAATTGACATTAAATAGGCCTACATGATAAATCTCATTTCAAATCATCTTCGCAAGCCAAGTGTCCGATTCGCTTACTCTCATCTACCCCTTGGCAGATTTAGTCGCGACTGAACTGCCATCTAATGGATCGAGCGAGTTATCGTTCTTGAGGGAACCAAATACTAACCAATCAAATAACGCGTTACAAATTCTGGTACATGTGTACGTTTACAAAATGGAGTTGACAGATGAAAAGAGAAAAGAGATTGAAGACAGGTTTAGCATAGAGTGTTTGAGGGGAAATCAAGTAAATGGGATCAAAGCGGTTTGTAATGGAAAGGATGTATTCGTAGGATTGAAGACGGGTAGCGGGAAATCTATGATTTACGAAAGCATTCCCGTCATTTGTCATGACGCTTGTGTCATAGTTGTGACAGCCCTTGTTTCCATAATGAAAGAACAAACGGAAAGACTCTGCAAGCTAGGTTTCACTTGTACATATATTGGAAAGGACCCAGACGACGATGATGTGTTACAGGAAGGGGGATTTCAGTTTATTTTTGGCAGTCCGGAGGCACTGGTTGGCGAGAAGAAGTGGAGGGATATGGTATCTAAATTAAGAGAGAAAATTAAAGTCATCGTCGTGGACGAGGCCCACACAGTTGTTCAATGGTAATCAAGCTTGTTTATGACACCCCTCCCCACCAACATGATTGTAAATGTTTTGTTAAAACACAGGTGTAACTATATTTACAAAATTTCACCCTTAAATGAGTCATTGTTTACTATTCCAATCTACCTGCATATATATACCAGGCCTCAAGTCAAGACCATAAACGGAGAATATATTCTTAAGTCTAAATTTCAAATCCAGCTACCTTTTGAAATAATTTTCATAAACAAATAATATTTTCAGTATATGTTTGCATTTGATCCCCCTATAAACCTGCAGTTTTACAAACATTTGTGCAAGATAAATCTTGAAATATAATGAAAATTTTGATTCAAGTTTATGGTCTTGGGGCTTGATAATCTGAGAGAGTTAAGTGAGACATAGCAAGGACACATTTTAAATATACTTAACTGTATTTTTTTTTAATTTAGGGGTGAAGGAAATGATCACCATAAGGCCTTTAGGGAACATTTCAGTCAAATAGGAGAGTTGAGAGCAATTTGCCCAGACGTCCCTATAGCTGCCTTAACCGCAACATCAGGTCCTGCACAGCGTCGCAAAATCACGAGAAGTCTTTGCTTCAGGACATCTGAAACTGTGATCATATCAGAGTCTCCCGATAGGAAAAACATTAAAATATCCTCAATGTGTGTCCCTAACAACAGTGAAATTGAAGATGTAATGGGTTGGTTGTTGAATGAATTTGAAAAGAAAAAGGAAACACTTCCAAGACATATAATATTTTCAGAATCAATAAGTGATGTGTCTAAAATTTATGCAATATTTAGAAAAAGGATAGGAAAAAGTGAACATTATGAAATGTTTCATAGCAAAACAGTAGAAGGCAGAAAAGAATACATTAGGTCAGATATGACAAAAGATGGAAAAATTAGAATTTTGATATGTACCAATTCGGCAGGCATGGGTGTAAATTTCTACAAAGTACATAATATTATTCATTATGGCCTCCCAAGAGAAATGGACACTTTTGTTCAACAGATGGGTAGGGCAGGCAGGGATGGAGAATTTGCGCATGAACTTATTATTTACAAATTCCACAAGGGACAATTAAAACGAGTTGAAGAGGAACTTGTTCAATTGGCTAAAGATTCAAAGTGTAGACGAGAAATTTTGTGTTCGTCTTATGGATGTAAACTTGAGAAGGTGATTCCAATGCATATGTGTTGTGATGTCTGAAAAAAGTTGCAAATGTGAACTTAACTGTACGGACACCCATCCAGCACTATTGTTTGAATTGCAAGAAGAAAATACGAATCAAATGAGCCGAGATGTCAATTCAGCTGACAGGGTACTATTAAAGCAGAAACTAGATGCATTACAATTTAAACTGTCAAATTTTTCAACACTGATGAAATCAGAATTAATTCACGGTTTGTCTAATGATGTTATACACTATGTTGTACAGCATGTTGAACAAATTTTTACACCTGAAGATATTTTGAAAAACTGTGCTGTATGGTCATATGATGTTGCTAACCAAATCTCAAATGTTATCAATGAAATATTCGGAGATGATGTTATGTACAGTGTTTTAGATACTGAAGACGAAGATGAAGGTAACTATAATGAATGACATGTAAGTACATGTATGTACACGAATCAATCTAATTAAAATTAGATCCTATGATCCGCTCATCTACCCATGTGTAGCGATAGTAGATGAGCGGATCATAGGATCTAATATTAAATGGATTGGTACACAAATTCTTATTTAGCACTGTCAGAAAACATTTTCTTAATATGTTAATGCAATAAAATGAGAACAACTGCTCTTTTTTTTCATTTCATTATGGTTGCTTTGACTTACATCAATCTATACTGCATATACAATGTACAGTATTTAAATGGCTTCATAAGACAGTCTCTCCTTTTGTTTACTTAACCATTTGTGTAATTCTGGGATATTAATTCTGGAAAACAGATCATTAAAGTTTTTGAAATTGTCATATTTTCTACCAGGAATGTAATCAAACACACTGGCAGCAGAGAGTTCAGTCACCATAAGTACAATGTCTTTGTCCATTGAAGTACTTGAACGAGTGGTCCCCGATTTCTTCATGCCAGACTTCTCAATTAAATTTTCCTTGATCTCATCTTGTATTTGAAGAGTCAAAGCTGCCTTCCGCGCACTTGAAAATGTCACATTTGCTCCCTGCGATTGCAACTTTGATTTAAGTCGATGGACTAGAATCTCTATCAAGTTATCATTCGGAATGTTATGCCCATATCCACCTTTCATATTTGCTGTGCAGTTCCATTTGTACTCAAATGCTTCCCTTGGACTTAGCAAGCAGTGATAGTTTGCTAGAAATCTGAATAGCCATAGTTGGTATTTTGTATGATGTGCAATCCCTGAGAGAAGCATTTGAAATTTGGAATTGTCCATAATTCTATTTCCATCACCCAATTTATAAGCGTCACTTGTGTCTCTAAGTAGAAGAGCACATTTCATAAATGATGCTCTGTAAAGGGCCACTCGATCATGATCTTCACCAGCTTCTTGATCTTGATGATGAAATTCCCAATCATGTTCTTTTTTAAGATGATTTTTAAGGTGTCCCTGCTTCTTGTATGGGCGCCAACAATCAACACAGTGGTATAATCCCTCAGTGGCATCAAACATATCTTTGATTTGTTGCTCTTGCATATCCAGTTTCTCAGAAGCATGTTCCAAGGTGTGAAAATCTATAAAACAGCTTAAAATCTTAGTTACCATGGTTACATATGAACAAAGTTTCTAGAAAAATAAAGAAATTAAAGAAGCCCATAGTTACATGGACTTGTGTTTGACAACATGAGACTGTTCAGTATTTACTATTTAAACTGTTTCTATGCTCAAATAACTTTTAGTTTTGTAGAAAACTAAGTATGCAATTAGAATTTAAATTGACATCAAAATTTGTTAAACAAAATGATTTGATTCCTATAAGACCTGTGCAGTTAACAATGGCTCTTCGGGTTTATAATCACTTTATTAACTTGTCAATGAGTTTAAGGAATTTTTCTTTAAATTCTGATATAAATCACCTTCACACTTCTCAATTTGATACCAGAAGATTAGAATATAGTAATGTAGCTGAAATAGAGTGATCTCTTTTCAGAGTAACTAAAATGAAATAGATGCAAATTTAAATCACCTTTGTCACCCAGAACATTTTTAAGTCACCTGAGTGGCCGAGTCACATATTGCAATTGGTCTGCATCTGTCATTGGGCGTTAATAATCTAACATTTTCAACTTCTTGATAACTACTAATCCATTTTTTTTCAAATTTGGTATGAAGCATTTTTGGTACAAGGTGGACATAAATTGTAAATTTCAGGAGGGGGGGGGGGGGCATGATTTTAACAAACACGATTCTGCACTATCTCAAGACACTTTCATATAAACTTTTCTGGCCCAGTGGTTCTTTTTAAATATTTTCCCTATATATTTGCATGTAAAACTTCTATCCCCTATCGTGGTCCCAACCTACCCCCAGCCATGATTTTAACAAACTTGAATTTGCACTATGTCGGGAAGCTTTCATGTAAGTTTAAGCTCTTCTGGCCCAATGGTTCTTGAGAAGATTTTTCAAATGACCCCACCCTATTTTTGTGATTATCTTTCCTTTGGAGGGGGCATGACCCTTCATTTCAACAAACATGAAAGCCCTTGATCCAAGGATGCTTTTTGCCAAGTTAGGTTGAAATTGGCTCAGTGGTTCTGGAGAAGAAGTCGAGAATGTAAAAAGCTTATAGGACAACGGGTGATCAGAAAAGCTCACTTGAGTTATCAGGTCAGGTGAGCTAACAAAAACTAAATGTATATTCATGTAGAGCAGGGAGGCCTCTACCAAAGTTGTAAATTTCATAATCCTTGGGGTAGAGGTAGATGGTTCGAAATCAGTCATATTGTGTTAATGTTACCTATTTTATATTATGTAAATGTAGTCTTTCATAAGTTTAGGCACTTTCAGGGGCATTTAAGTTTAAAGAATATATCTTGTTTTATACTGTTCTTGAATAAGAGTATCCAGAACTAGAATTTTTTCCAGATTTTATAGTCTTGTGATACTTTTAACAAATATTCAGATGATAAACAAGGCCTGTGGACCTTGTTTGTAGATTAAAATGAGCAGCATACCGTTTTCCAGATTGATGTACTTTTTCTGTATTTCTGATGCGATGTTAGTAATGAACTGCATCTTATCCTCTGATGAGATGGCCTCAAAGAGAATCTGTTTGGACTGTGGTTCACATTCAATGCTCTCCATTTTCAAGTGATGCATACAGGCACCAACAATGAAAGCATCTAAGCAATCATCAATGAAAGCAGAGTGTGCTCTAAAACATACACAGGGTACATAGTTATTATTTTGTAAATAGTTTGAAACAGCAATCAAGGAAATACACAGCATAGGTTAAGCCATAATATATCAAATCAGAAACCCCTCAAAAACCAGCATTCTTACAAAATTTTTAAATACTGTTGTAGTATAAATACTATAAATTTATACTATTATATATTATTAAATACTATAAATATTTGACCAGAAAGGGCATCTTCACAAGCCAAGTGTCTGATTGGTTTGCGAAAATGCAGAAAGGGATGAATGCCTCAACATAGATGTTTTCATACCTGTAACTTTCGATAACTCTTTCTGCTCCTTTAACATCAACTCGATGAACAATGTTTCTCAGCTGGGAAAGAGTTCCCCGGTCATTGGTAGATGAAGCCTTGTAAAACTGCTGGTAGAGAATCTGCATTAAACAATTGAAAATGTTGGTTATTCATAAAAAACATTTCATTGTCTTCATTTGAATACATGTATAATTCTTAATTTTACAATCGATAATCTAAATATCCAAAAATACATAATTATCAATATCATTCAAATGGCATAATTTAAAAATTAATGTTGTTGGTCATTCAACAGTACATCTGAGAAGAGAACATGCAGCATTTTATTCAATGCATGTTATTCTAGTAAACAACCTAACTATATTAAAACTAAAATCAAATGTAATACAACATGCAATAAAAACAATAAAATTGAACATCTAGAATCTAATTAAAATCTAAATAGCTGCTTAGAATCTGCTACCAAAGCAGTAGCAGATTTAAAATTCAAATCAGCTAATTCTAATTAGATTGTAACATCTACATCATGCAGTAAAATTATATAAGTGAATTCAAACTGAAATATTAGTTTATGCGCTGAGAAGTAAGTATGTCCCACAGCAAACAATAAAACCATTTGTCCTCTGTAGCTATACTGTATTAATGGACAAGGGGTCACATCACTCACTTGAGTGACCTTGGCCCTGTCGTTGGCAAGCAGTTGTAATTTTAAAAGAATTTTAATCAATATTTCTTCCCATAAAAATTTTTAACCTCTGATTCTTGGCCCCAACCTAGTCCCAAAGGATCACGAAATAACTGAAAATGAATTCACATAATACAGATGTGCCTCAAAACCAATATGACCTTACTGACTGTTCTGGTTAAGATAAAGGTCACATGGTCATAACTGAATCATTCAGAACCAAGCAATATACTAACATACCACCCCACCCAAATGTTGAGAAAAATCCCCTATTTAGTTTTTAAAAAAAACCAATGAATTTTTAAGGACTAAAAGCTCCAGAAGACACTATACAATGGTAAAACAAAACTTGTAAAAAAAATGTCTACCTGACATATTTGAAACCTTGAACTGTAACTTCAAATTGAACGTCAACAGGGAGTTAATTTGTTACCAGACATAGATTCATCATTCTATGCAGTCCTTCTGGCCTATGTATGACACCTGCTATCTGTTCAAAATCTGTAGCTCCATTTAACATAGCTAACTGTGCAGAATATGCTCTTTCATTTGTAAGAACATCCCCCCCAAATACTTTCTTTCGGATGACATGTGAGTGTTCCTCAGCTGTATGTGGGACATAATTCTCATGAATATGCTCCAAGATACTGATCATATCTTCATTTTTATTTTCACTTTTGTCAAGTAGATCTATTATCACAAAGTCAGATTTCTTGGATAATTCTTGCATGTGAGAATGTTCAATACACTTGGGAATATATGGACCATATTTTTGAAAGCAGGGAAAATATTTCACCAACACCTTCATAATATGGTGAACAAAATTATTTTCTAGGGACCTGCAATCTTCAATACTTGGAATGAATATGCTGTTCTCAGCTTCTGATATGGATGTAACAGGGGCATCTGTACTTAAGTTAGGGTTTAAAACCCTTCTCTGCAAACCAACCATTAAAAACCAATGCCAACTTTGTCGCTGCTTCTCTTTGCTCATATGAGATGGACTTTTCATAATGTCGAAATTATCTCCAATGATTTCAGACGGCACGCAATCCTCACCTGTATTTTCTTCGAGGGCTTTCTTTTCTGAAATCATCAGTCGTTGTATGTGGTCAGTTTGCCTTGCTATCAAATCAGACTTCTTCTTTGTCGCAGCAGATGGTGACAAACAAAGACCCAACTTGTTGAGAAGATTTATGCACTACAAAACAAAATTAATTTATGTTCTTCACATAATAGAGCAATGTTTTATTCAAGACCAAACAACACCATGAATGCATTATATTGATATATATGTAATAGTTTTCTAAATGCAATGAAGTGAACAATTACAATTTTCTTTAGTTTCAGTTAAATGGCTTAATAATCTTCACCATTGTACCTCTAAATTATTCACAAGCACACACAGGTTTGTGTACGTCACGTGTGACAATGATGTATTAAATTTTGCATAATTACCTCATCCGTTGCTCCACCATTATCCAAAACTTGAGTTACTGCATGATGAAAGGCAGACATGTGCATAACTCGATTCTTTTGGATAACAGCAGCGATCACTGCCACTGCAACATGATTATGGGGATTGAAGAAACCAGATATTATCTTATACAATAATGGGGAATGTAACTGTAGCTCCAAATTCCATGACTCGAAGTTAATCGTGGCTAACTTGTCACTTGATGTCTTTCTAAGACATGACATAGTCTTGGTAGATGAAAGCTTGTTCAGTTCCTTTCTGAGATCTTTGATCACACAGTTATGGATATTGTCTTGTAAAGTGGAATTGTAGATTACTTTGGATGTTTTCTGGTGGGATTCACCCCTTGAAATACATCTAATGATGTTCTGTGAATCTCCAGCAGGGATAACTTTGGATTTCAGCTTTTCTTTTGGACCTCTGTATACAACCTGTTAGCGAATCATTAATAATCCTCATTACTTAAGCAACTATAACTAGAATCAGCATATATATTTTCACAAGAAATTTGATTTGTATCCGATGAAATTCTGAGACTTTTGAATACATAACCATACCGACCCAACCATACATATAATTTTTTTTTTAATTGTATGTTGGATAAAAGGTTATATCCACTACTTCCATACAATATTGAAAAGATATAGTTCTTTAAAACCAAATCTATTGGCTTAGCATTTCTTAAAAATCATGACAACTGTCAAAAGCTGCAGTGAAATGCAAATAGACTATAAAAAATGTGAAATTTAGTGTCAGGTTTCAAAATCTGTTTTGTCCTGTGTACATGTTTACACAAAATATCAATCGATTTATGACAATGTATAATAAATCATACCTTAATTTTACTGGGAGAGAAAAGCTGAATGTTCACTTTCTTCCTGTCTTTGTCGTCGGTCACGGGATTCAATGATGATGTTGGAGTATCCGTCAGCTGAGTGGACTTGGATTCAGTGAACAGCTGTTTTACTTTCCTCGGTGTTGGCGAGTGAACAATTAAATGTTTTTTGGATTTAGGTGTACATACTTGCTGTACGCTTATATCGCCCTTGTGCTTCAAGCGTAAATCGCGTATCAAGTCATGCCTTTCAGATTTTAACTTTTCTAACTTTGTTTTTATGTCGTATTCGATTTTACCCAGTCTGTTTAGCTTATTCCAACACATACCGCAGATGTAATTCCCTTTTTCGTCATTTGGGTGAGGAATCTGATCTATTATTTCTAGCAGTTGATCATACACGCCAAAGCTTTCTCCAAAGATCGTTCGTCTTTGTTTTTTGGGCAAAATTCCATGGCAAAGGCGACAACACGGGCTAGACATGGAGGTCGCCATTACTGAAACCGAAAGTGTATGTATGGCGCGATCTGATTGGATGCCCTGGAAAGTCAAAGCGCGATATTTTGAAAGCTTAGAAACTTGACTAAATCTGCCAAGGGGTAGATGAGAGTAAGCGAATCGGACACTTGGCTTGCGAAGATGATTTCAAATTGACGTACAGACATTTTCGATGATATATAAAAGTAAAGGTGCAATGATTCATGTTCTTTGTGTATAGTAATATGACAATTTTATTTTCAGATAGGTGTTAAATATATAGATTATTGGTGAGGAGAAGAACCATGCTGGGAATAGTGAAAAGCCATATAATTGTGTCATGGTTGTTTTTTCTTTGGAGTGTTACAGTTCCACATGATGCGATAGGTAAGTCTCATATGAAATATGTCCTAAGGTATAGATGCAAAATATGCCCCAAAATTTTATTTCTTTTTCTTAGACTTGTAAGTGTGAGTTATTGCTAAGCATTTGTTAAAATGCTTAAATAGTAACATATCGTGCCTGATCCCTATATATGTGCATTTAAAGTTCAGTAAGATATATTCAGACCAATATACAGATACAAGAAACTGTTTTTTAAAATCTGTTGTTAAACAATAATTATAAACCTATCAAGTTGTATGGGGCTGTTGTTTCCCCTATAAAGGAAATCATTGTAGTATATTATTGGAAGGGGGGGGGGTACTATATCATAGGTAAGACATTTTTATAAGATCCCAGGGGCTGGTAATTTGTTGTACACATGTATAAAGCATTTTACCACTTCCATGTTTATTACTCTTGATACAAACAAATTTTATCATCAAGGAAATCTAACAACTTTATTACATGTTTATCACCCAAACTTCTGATGGATTACTTGTTTTATGATACTTTAACATAATTAACACAGCTGTGTGGCACCATTTAGTAAAGACAATTTGTACATGTTAAGAATATATTGATAATAGTTACACATGAAATATACAATGAATTAAAAGTTGATATGTAATATTGGAAAATATTATTCAATGTGACAAATTTTGTCCGTAAAATACATTTATTTTAAATTTAAAAATATTTATATATACTCTCAACTGAATGATTTAAAGAATCTGATAATGAGATCAATTATTTATATGATATGTATTTTAAGCTCTTTAAGGGCTTATCTGAGAAAACAAACATTTAGGTTTATTTATGATATATTATGTGTATGAATAAGAAGTTGGTCATCGTTTAAAGTTGGGGTTTTGATTGTGTTTAATATCAGGTCAAGTTTGTTGGTTTTTACTGGGTTAATATGGTGAGGAGGAAATAGAGATTTCATTTCTTTCTAAAGAGAAGTGAGTGAGTTTGTGAAAAAAGTACAATGGATCTTTTTTATGACATAATTAAGAAATCAAGAGTGTGTGACCAAGGAAATTGTTTGATTGTCAGGCCATCTGCTCATTCTGCTGGTACACTATGTTATGTAATTCCTAAATCATTAAAGAAGACACAATCTGTTGGTTGTAAAACTTTAACCCATGCCCCACAGATTGTTGATATGTAACATGTGTAAAGAAATGTTGGTGTATATTTCATGTTGATTTCCCAGAAAAATGTCTAGCTATCCAATCATATTATGCTCTCTCCTAATAGTGTTTTTAACAAATTTGTTCATGTGCATATGTCTGATTTAAGATTTAAACAAAATTCAGATTAGTGTCCAAGTGTCTGTAGGTTGCTGTAATTTTAATATATACATTTTTTTTTTTGGTTGTATATCATTTGTTTCGTTATTTTGACTGTATGCCAACATGGTAATGTCAATAAATAAATTGAAATTGAATATAAATGAAAACAAACGGTATAGATGCTCTGATTGAGAATCATAATTTACCACACTCATTGTCTTACAAAAGCCACTAACACATTTAAATAGCACACACATTTACATCATACTCCTATCTGTTTAGACTTGAGAACATTTCAGAAATGAACTTTTCTGTTTAAATTCTTAATTACAGGGCAAGTTTGTTTGTCAGACTACGGTGTTTTATAATTAAATACAGTGTTTAGGCCATGTTTCATCAAGTATTTAGTATTTATTTATAGTATTTAATTCCATTGAATACCTAAATTGATTATGTGTTTAAGATATATGTCATGGGTGCATTTTCATGCAGTCTTGCCTTTTAGCAAGTTTCAATGAAGACCAATTTCTAAGCAAAACTTAACACACATTCATGAGATTTTTAAAGGTATTCAAGTTAACTGTTGTAAACTTGACGAGTTAATAATCAATTTAGTCTGATAAGTGTTTTAATGAAAAACAGCGTTTTTTGTCAATTCACTGAGGACTGTGAAGGTAATTTACTTAAGTGTGCACTAATTGTTGTCATTTCTCACCAGGTGTGGTGACTAATTACAGGTGCGCACGCCATACATTATCCTGTCCTAAGACACCATGGGAAGGTGTTGTTAACCCATTCAAACACTGCAGGATTTCTGTGGGTTTATTTCATGGCTAGGATTACTGCCAAAGTAAACAAACACTGTCCTCTCATGTCAAATTCTTATGAATTTAATGTATCCAAACTTCCTATCCTAACAAAAGTTTAAAAATGTGTATTTGAATACCTTGTAAATTTATACATGTAGTACATCTATTTCTACATACATATGTCTTGTGTATGCTCCTGAGTATAAGTAATGGTATCAAAATTTAACTGTCAGTCACACCTGTGATGATATACAATGTATATGTTCTTCAGTGATTTTATCACAGTATTCAGGCATTCCTTGCTGGAAGGTTGTTAACATGATGAGTAAAGGAATAAAATAAAAAAGATTAGGGTATCTTAACTGTTGTGAAAACGAAGCAGATGCGTTTTGCGAGACAAAAGTGTTTTCTGTCTTGGTGATGAGTATCATCAATGAAATGCTCAGAAAAGTGCACATGGCCTTAATTTATATAGCACGCTTTTCGGCCATGTGGAATATTTCAGATGGTCTGTCTGAAAAATAATGAGTTTTCTTCATATATAGGAAGGAAATCCAGCATGAATTTTAATTTCTACATCAGAAAAATAACATCACATACATGTTAGTATGCCCCCCGGACTCACAATGCAATTACGTTATTGACATTTTGAAGACTAGTATATGATTTATTCATGTACATTTGTAGTGTGGATTATATGATAGATCCTTATTAAATTTTAGTCAGAATATGCACTTGTCTGTGGTGATTGATCCAAAGAATCACTCTCTTGGAGTAATCAGTTCTAGCTCAGCAGGAATGCAGGCTCCATATAGGCACAGTAGTATTGATCTATGGCAAAGCTGTGCTAAGAATAGGGGATTAATTGTCCTCAGAATCTACAATACCATAACACAAGTGACCTGAAAACTCATCTACAGAAACTCATTAACGAAGCTGATACATTAATGCCCTGTAAGTGAACAGCATGGAGAATTTCCTCCTTCACAGCTTCAGGGAATAGACTGTACTGAGTCATTAATGCTCAGAAAGTCAATTAGTCCCGGAGAAGTGACATTGTGTCCCAGTCTGAACTCTTCACCCACTCCTGTATATATTGATTGGTATTCTGGGATTTATCCTTATAGTACAAAGAGATCATCTCTTAGATGTACACACGGCTGAGGGGATCAAGTGCACGATCAAGGTGTTGTGTTTCTCAGAGCGATGAATGGGTGGCAATGTCACACTGAATGACAATGTCAAATGGATGGTACATTACCCAAGAATTTTCACATAAGATTCTATAGTGAATGTAGGCCTAAATAAGATCCACTCTGATCAATAATTATCTTGAGATAATTACAAGTACAAGTTTATATATGATTAAACAGACATTCATATTTAATATAACGTGGCATAGATTCATATAATTTTACATACTGATTCAGATATTGGAAGTTCAGTCAGAAAGTGGGTAGAATGTTTAGAAGTGCTAACTATTTAATAACTTAATTGTTATGATGTTGAAAAAACTTTTGAAAAAAAGATTGAAGTTGTATGAAGAATTCAAGATGTATTAATAATTTCTGTTATTGAATCAAGTATATGAAATCTCTTGAATAGTCCAGTCTTATGGTTAACATGTGATATTGCCATTTCAGTGTATGGCCAGATTATTACCACACCGACATCAGATAATGCCAGTAGCATCCCTGTCTCATCCCCCACCCCAAGTCCAACCACCCCCATAATTCAAGTCACCACCGAAGCTGCCACCACCACAAAACCAGACCCCAAACCGGTGCCCCCACTCAATATTGTGTTTGGACAAGTGGGTAGGAATGCTTCTGTGCCTTGCTTCATTGATGCCTTGGCGGTGTATCCAGACAAGATGCTCTCTACCACCTGGAAGAAGAACCGGATGTTCATCGTGAATGCTGCCATGGGCGAGGATGGGAAGTTGTCGCTGTCGTACCTGGATGATGAGCTGAAGAAGAAATACAAAGTGGAAGAGGATTACAGTTTGGTGGTCACTGAGCTGGAAATGAAGGACACGACTAACTTTACCTGCACTGTCATCAAGTTTCAGACAGATCAGCGTTTAGTGCACGATGTCATCTACACCAATATTACCTATCTGCTGGTTCAAGGTTAGAGGGTTATACAGTAATGAGATACAGTGTTACGGAAGTCATACATTTCAGTGACCATACTTCCTCTTCATCAGGATTTTTATGGCTTTGCAGCCAAGATGTTGTGTGTCACAATACTGATTGAATTGTCACTGACTGGGTTCTTATTATTCTGTCAAGTAAAATCTTACTCTGATACTCCTCCCCCTTTGTTGGAGGGGGGGGGGGGGTTGGTTGACTAATTCTACATAGTACCATGGATGTTGATAGTGAATATCCCCTGTGTAACTTGTTTAAATATAAAGGGAAAGTAATGGAGATGTGATCTGATGAACCGTATACAGTGTTGTATATAGATATTCTTCACTTTAGACTAAATCAGATTTACATACATGTATTTTATATCTGTGACAAATATTTTTATGAAATTTAATGATTTTGAATCCAAGCAGAGTAAGTCCCTGTCCATTGTTAACTATTGTCAATTTCTGTCATGTTTTCCAGATGTGCCTTCCCCTCCAGGGCGTCCCAGTATCTTAGAGAAATCCTCCCGAACTGCCAAAATCAGCTGGTCCCCCAGTCAAACTGACAACAACAGTCCCATAATGCACTATTCTGTCAATGTTATGTAAGTGGTTTAGTATTATATATAGTATGGTTCACCGATAGCTCCTACCCTCAGCAGCCAGCTGGAGTTGTAAGAAATTGACATGTTCATGTCTTTTTCATCTGAAATGAAGTCACTACCAAGGATGATTAAAGAAATCTTTGAAATTGTTTTTACGGGTACATTACATGGGTGATGGGAATTTACTTCATTGAAGGAGTGTGGAATTGATGGTAAAGAAATCTTTGAAATTGTATGGATACATTTTGTAGGTGATGGGAATTTTGGTATTGTTTCACTAAGCATGTCTTGTAATAACCAAGTATCAGAATGATCATGCTAATGTTTTTTCACTGAAACCTGGCATGTCCTTTATGATTAACTAGGGACAGAACTATGATCAATCAAGGCAGATCTCACTTTTCTTCTAGACACAGATGGTAATCTAACTAACTTGGTATTGGGTATTGCACACAAATACAGCTTTTCTTTGTGCTGGTGCAGGGTAACCATGATACTATTCAGAAGCCGCTCAAAAATTAATTTGACTTCTTTTAATCTTTAACCGCATAAGTCTGCTACTTGTTTGTATGAAATTTTCCTCCTAAAATGAATTTCTGATGGCTGACCGACATGTACAGATACATTATAAATGTTGACATATTTAGCAGTGAAGTTGTAAAATCAGACTTCCTGCAACCTAGAGCAGACAATATGTTAGTAATAAAACAAAAAATCATCTTTTGATTTGACTTATTTTGCTTTTAATATGTTAAACTTCAGTAGTGACTGTTAAATTTAGTGAACTGAAACATTTCTGACATAATAAAACTTGTCTGATTTATATTTCAGCACCAAACTTTGAATTCTGTTATGACAGAAATAATTCTGAAACTGAAACATAACTCTAATTCGGATGTTGTCTATAATCCTGAGATTTATTTTTACGGTACCGAGCATGTCCGCATTAAACAAGTTTCACTGTATTTCTGTTATAGGAATAATATGGGCGTCAAAGTGAAACAAGTTTCTGTTTTCACCAATGAAAATCCTTCTGCGGTGTTGACGGGTCTCCATCCCTACACAGCTTACCAAATCACAGTTTCTGCGGTAAACAAAATAGGAACCAGTATAGAAAGTCAACTTAGTGATATTTTCTACACTGACTCGGAAGGTATGAAAATTTGCATTGTCTAGTTAATGAGTGCTGTGTTCTGACTGAATTTTGAGAAATAATTCAAAATGCTTTTTATGTCAGGAAAAATAACTTGACATTTCTTGATTTCTAGGATCCAATATCCATTAGGCTTTTAGGTCACCTGAGTAAACTCAGGTGACCTATTGCAATTGGTTGTCGTCCGTCATTGTGCGTTAACAATTGAACATTTTTAACTTCTTCTTAATATCTACGAGTCCAATTCTTTTCAAATTTGGTATGAGGCATCATTGGGACAAGGGTGACATAAATTGTAAATTTCAGGACTCCAACACCACTTGGGCCCTAGGGGCGGGGCAATAACTGCCTAAAATTGAACAATTGAAAAATCTTCTCAAGAACTGCACACATGTAAGAAAACCTAAATGCATAGTGATGTAGAACAGGAAGATCTCTACCAAAATTGTAAATTTCATGATCCCTGGGTTAGGGGTTCTGACCCCAGGGCAGGGCCAAACTTGTTATATAGTGTTAATGTGTAAAACACTTAAATACCATCTTCTTTAGTGCTATTGATACAAAATTGAAAGTAGATATTTAGAAAGAACAGGTAGTCCTTTACCAAAATTGTAAATTTGATGATCCCAAGGGTAGGGGTTTTGGTATCAGAGTGGGGCCAAAATGGTCAGTTACTACAATGTAAATGTGTGAACAATAGACATTTTTAACTTCTTGACAACTATCATTCCAATTGTTATCAAATTTGGTATGAAACATATTTTGAACAAGGGGAACATAAATTGTAAATTTCAGGATTCCTGCAACCCTGGGGCCTTCGGGGTGGGGCAAAAACTGCCTAAAATTGACCAATTTTCAAAAATCTTCTTCTCAAGAACCACACACTTGTAAGAAAAACTAAATGCATAGTGATGTAGAGCAGGAAGGCCTCTACCAACATTGTAAATTTCATGATACCTGGGATAGGGGTTCTGACCCCAGGGCAGGGCCAAACTTGGAATATAGTGCTAAATGGATAGAGCAGGTAGATCTAGTTTTTTTACCAAAATTGCAAATTTGATTTTCTCCAGAGTAAGGGTTTTAACCCCAGGGTGGGGCCAAACTTAGTATATAGTATGTATTTTTAAGTTTGCTGATACTGTATAAAATCTAAATGCATACTTAGGAATAGCAGAAAAGGATGTACAAAAAATGGTGAATTTCATAACCCAGGGTTATGACTTTAGGATTAGTCATATCTTTTGATGTTTTAATGTAAATACGTATTATTTAAAGCCTCTCATCAGTGTATGCACTTTTGAGGGTAGTGAAGTTTTAAGAACTCATCTTGTGTTGCTGAACATTAGAATTTAGCTTAGGTATTCAGAACAGGAAATTTTTTGTAGATTTCAGAGCCTATGGAAGTAGTGATAGTTTTTCACTAGTATTCAGGTGACCGATAAGGCCTGTGGGCCTCTTGTCATGATTTAGGAGTATACAGATAATTCAAGATAAAGCGGGACCCTTGTAGCCAATAGAAGATCAAAAGGCATTCATTATCAAATAGAATTAGATTAAGTTCATTCTTGTGAATTAAATGTATTGTAGCCCCTGAAGCCCCACCCCTCCATTTAGTGGCCACAAGTAACTTCAGCAGTAGAATCCATCTCTCCTGGGACCCGCCACCCCTCAACAAGCACCATGGTAACCTGGAGGGGTACAGAATTCAGTACACATCAGAGAGAGATGGGATCAATAGTGTCATTACACTGGAGGATCCAAAGAAAACCGTAAGTGAAACGTTTACTACAGTGAGAAGGTCGTGAAGAGGAAGACGGACCATGTGTTGTGCCAGGTCAAACAGGGTTGGCAAAAAAGTGGTCAATGTGAGTATTGACCGGGCCAGTGGTCAATACTGGTTAAAACCGGTCAATAGTGGTTAATACTGGTCGATTGAAAATTATTTGGTCATTATAGTCTGTGTTATTTATTTTAAATGTTTAAGTGACCATTATGGTAAATACTGTAATTCATAACATGCACTATCAGTTTATAATATACTTATAAGTCATAATATTAAATAATGTACAAAATGAATGTTGAATTGGGGATGATGTAAAAGTTTCTGTTCAAATTCCTTAGTTTAACAAGAACTACCTATAAGTATTGTTTCATTAATCTTCATTTTAACTGTTGAATAAACATTTGAGGGGGTGGGTTGGTGATGTTTTCATAACAATAACAGGCACACTGGTCAACTCTGGTCCCAGCCTATGCTTATTAACATCTGTCAACTCTGCTTCCTTTGCTCAGGTAATGCCCAGCTACCTTTTATTCTTAATCTGTCCAGGTACATGTATTAAGAGGTCTGTCTCCAATCGTCAAGCTATATGCTATAGAACTGTGACCCTCTGGTAGGTACTGAAGATATTTCGGTCAGTTTCAGCAAACCAAATATATTAAACTTATGAAACTACATTTGATTATCTAATGAAAAATATTAATCAACAATTGATCCTTATAATGAAAACACTTACTTTATCTTTGCAAGAAATGTACAAAAATAGGAAAATGGACAGTTTAAATCACAATTGACCATTATTGACCACTTGGGGAGTATTGACCAGGATGGTTAAAACCACTGGTTAAAACTGGGCACGGTTTTAATGGCCCAACCCTGAGGTCAAATCTTGCTCAGTGGAGTTCAGAATAATAGAACGTTCAGAACTATCAGATAAATATTGGACTTATTAATCTATGATGATGTAGAGGTATATGTATTTATATATCAATAAAATATATTTATGTGTACAATTAATATGAAGAGCATTAAGGTGTATGACACTTTTCAGAATTTTAAAATCAGAACTTATCAAACTTCGGAACAGCATCAAAGTCTGTCATATATTCACTCTTTCTTTTTTGGGAGTTGAACTATGTTCAATCTCCCTGGGTCATCACGCACTTTTCTGCGCAGTAATTTGTATTGATTTGTATAGTGGTCGTCAGTGGGGGTTCTGTGTCAGCTGATTTACTCCTAGGTAAATCAACATAAACTTTTATAAACATCCGCCATTAAATAATCCATGTAACTTTTCTGAATTAATCTAATTTTGATAATTGATATGTAAATAAATGCAATGATATTGTATTCAAATCAATTTGAATACAAGATTTCGATCAAATTGATACTGATAGACATAGAAAAATAAAAGATAAGGTTGAAAATTGTCGTTTGTAGCGCAGCGTCACCTATAAACATTGATAAGGAAACGAACGACAACTGCACACAAGCCCTATTGACACCGTGGCGCGAAATGTCGAATATGGTGCGAAACCTCAGAAAATTTACAAGAAATAACTCTACAACATTGTGTATGTGTATATATTTGGTTTTTTTTTTAATGTGATATAAAAAATGCTTACATGTTACATGTAGATTGAATTAAAACACGTCATTCCCAGTCAACAACTTTCGATTGGGATCGGAATACGAAATAAAATTTCTTATATCCGGTGGCAAAGTGAAACTGCTTCATGCTTCAAGTTACTGAATTACGTAGTAATTGCACATTACACATTAGAGAACTGTTCCTTTTAATAAAGAAAGTCACAAAATAGATACAAAATGAGTGTACCTTATTCATTACTGTTAACGAGCTTTCGTCGACTATAATCTCGAAATGGCGTGTTTCACTGCGCTTGATGACGGTAAGGTCCACATTTTCTACGTGAGTAGTGTGATATTTGTTTACGAATTTTTTGCGCATACATGGTATGTCTCGGCTAGGAATAATGGAAACTTTCTCACCTATGTATGTAAAGACATATTAATCTCTATTTTTAAAAATGTAGAACACTTTTATCAAATGACAATGTTTGAAAACGCTTAGAGCCCCGATGTCAGAATTTCCTTTTCCAAGACATCAATATGTCAAATTCATTATCCTTTTTTAATAGTATGTACCATATTTTGTACCAGTTATCCATTTTGAATCCCCTATTACAATGGGATTTTGCTGCACTCTGTAATGTTTGAGTGGATGTCATGAGTGTGTGTCAAACAGAAATTTTAAGAGCATGGGATAAGGTGCTGCCATGTATTACTTCACTATCAAAGTTTAACCCAGTTGCCACAATGTTGAATTTATGCTGCAAAAAGGATTGGAAATTGCTCTGGTCAAAACACATTGTTTATTTGTCTACAGATGAAAGAGACATGAGGATTCTCCCTCACAAACTGAAAAAAAAATAGTTATGGATCTTGTACATGTATAGTTTATTAATCACTATAGATTTCCAGCATCACAAGTCTGATTCCACTATATGCTTTCCATACTGTCAGGTTCATTCACCCCCTGTTTGAGCCACAGTATAATATCCCAAATACCTTGGCAACAAATAACATTATTTGACTAGTGTTTCATTTTTAGCGGAGTTGCGATGTTATGATCTGATGAAGTGCCTTTGGGCGGGCAGGCGGGCACGCATTAACATTTCATTTCCGCACCATAGCTCTTGAGCAAATTATAGGATCTCATTCAAACTTAGATGGATTGTCACCCTCAGTAAGATGAGGAAGCCTATCGATTCTGGGGTCACTAGGTCAAAGGTCAAGGTCACTGGCTATAAATAGACTGAAATTTGGAGAAAATTTTGTTTTCCGCACCATAGCTCTTGAACGAATTATAGGATCTCAATCAAACTTAGATCGATTAAGTAAGACAAGAAGCCTATCGATTCCGGGGTCACAAGGTCAAAGTCACAGTGGCTATAAATAGACTGAAATTTGGAGAAAATTTTGTTTTCTGCACTATAATTTTTTAACAAATTATAGCATCTCAATTAAACTTAGATGGATTATCGCCCTTGATGAGACAAAGAAGCCTATTGATTTTGGTCAAGGGTTAAAGGTCAAGGTCACAAAGGATTTAAGTCGGCTGAAATTTATGTACGCAAAATTTTGCTCCCTGCTTGATAATTCTTGAAAACTTTTCTGCCGGTTCCCTCTATGCCCATTCCTTGCGCAACTTGGCTTGTGTATTTCCGATGCCCGACAATTTTTAATTTTTTTGCATTTCATTTATTTTGAGTTATTATACAATTATTTACCATTCCATTGATCCTCTACAGGACTGTAGTATACTCAGGTGACAGTTTAGCATATTGGACTACCTTTTCAAGTAATGAATCCTTAGAATTAGCTATAACTAGGATTAATCTTGAATGTATATATACAGGGGAAAAACTTCTTCATAACTGCAAGGCATTGATAACCATATTGATTTGAAAGTTTGGGCCATAATATGTGGTCACATTTTTCATGAGAATATAAAGGGGTGAAATTCTAGAAAACAACAACACGACTTCAGTTACTCGAGGAGCGTTGTGGCCCATGGGCCTTCCATTATCCATGTTTGCTGTTATAACGCTTTGAAAAACAACAACAGTTGATTTGTATCTAAAATCATGATAATATTCAGTCATTTATCCCCCTACCCTTCCAGTACTATCTTTTCTAACTGAATTTCCACAATGTTCAACTCCCACGAGTACTTTAAGTACTTTGATTTTTCTTGTCAGCAAAATCTGTTATGGATGAATCAGGTTAAATAAAAGAAGAATGAACATTAAATAAGTTGCAGATGGTGTACACCTGTGGTTAAACAGATTGAGTTAAGATAAACATGTAGATGGAATGTGTATAAAATTTAATGATTTTGCCTTTTACAGAAAATTACCCTCTTTGGCTTACAACCATTTGAGGCATATGAGGTGTCTGTGTTAGCGTTTAACAATATCGGCGAGGGACCTGCCGTGAAAAAACTTATCCGTACAGCAGAAGGAAGTAAGAATTATTTTTAGAAAATGTCATAGTAACTGTTTCTGGAAAATCAGAGATCATTGAGCATATTATTTTTGGTCGTTTTAATCTCTTTTTTGCTGGTTGTTGGCAACTTTCACATTGAATGTGACCTTTGAACCATATTAGATACAGTCTTTCACTCAAGTAAAGGTAAATTAAGGTTTCATGTCAAGTCAAGGTCTTCCTTGAAGGTCAGATATATAAATAGGCCACCACAGGAATTCGGCACTGATTGAGGCATACATGTGTGTTTTATAAACTCCCTAATTTGTAAAAAAAAAAACAAAAAAAAAAACAACAAGCATCTCAAAAACACCAACAAAGATGGAACTATGTATTGGTAGACTATTGATTTACCTTGAGTTTCTGTTAGTTCCAGGAAAACCGTTGATGATCCACACCAACACACAGCCCATGTCCACATCATTTGTTGTCAAGTGGCTGGCTCCAGGCCAAGTTAATGGACATATTATGAGTTACGAACTCCGCTGGCAACACAACAATATCACCAAGACCAAAGTGATCTCCAAATATCTGAATAATCCCATGCTGGAGCAAGTCACCAACTTAAGTAAGTTCTAGGACGGATGATTAAATAAGGAAAATCTTTTATGGGCTCTCCTTATTTTTCAGTGCGTGATTTTTGTTTTGCTTTGTGAGTTTATTATGAATAGTTTGAACGAATAATCCTTGGATGTTGGTATTTCTTAAGTGTCTTTTGGATGGAGCTAAGAGTAACTTTAATATTGTCAGTCTCTGAGTTTTCGTTATCTCCTGCAGAAGAAATCCTTCTCTGCTTGATAGATACTACCTCTGCTTTGACCTCTGCTGGAACAGATGACAATGATGACCTCCCTTATTGTTGTCTATTGTTTGTCATTGGGTTTACCAGTTCTTGTGTTCTTTAAGGAGTAAGCTGAGTAGCTCAGTAGGTTAGCATGCCGAATGCTGAACTGTAGGTCACAGATTCGAGTCCAGCAGGAGTTTTAAATTTTTTTTCAGATTACCTTCTACTAAAACTGTACTTTTTGACAAAATAGAGTAAATTTGAAAACTTTCAACTTCAAAATATTGTACATATCCGCCATTTTTCATCTACATCAAATTTCTCTGATGTAGCATACATCCTTAACACCTTTGTGGCCATTGTAATATTGAAACACTGTACTACAGGTACCTGGTCCACAGGTAGACAGGATTGAACTTTTTTTGAACACTACTCAAGATACACTCAAGTTTTGGAGAGAGTTAAATAAATCCAAATTTCACACTTTTTTTACATGGAAAAACAGCTCCCGTCAAAGAAAAACAGGCTATTAACACCTGACACAATCCTCAATTTATAAACAACACTGTAAATAACTGAATTCCACAAAGTAACAGGAGAGTCCTACTCACACCTCCTCGCACACCCACACCTCGCACACCCACACCTCCTCACTCACCCACACCTCACACACCCACACCTCGCTCACCCACATTTCCTCACACACCCACACCTCCTCACTCACCCACACCTCCTCACACACCCACACCTCCTCACACACCCACACCTCCTCACACACCCACACCTCCTCGCTCACCCACACTTCCTCGCACATCCACACCTCCTCGCACACCCACACCTTGCACACCCACACCTCCTCACACACCCACACCTCCTCGCACACCCACACACCTCGCACACCCACACCTCCTCGCTCACCCACACCTCCTCGCACACCCACACCTCCTCGCACACCCACACCTCCTCGCACACCCACACCTCCTCGTTCACCCACACCTCCTCACACACCCACACCTCTTCACACACCCACACCTCCTCACTCACCCACACCTTCTCACACACCCACACCTCCTCACACACCCACACCTCCTCACTCACCCACACCTCCTCACACACCCACACCTTGCTCACCCACACCTCGCTCACCCACACTTCCTCGCACACCCACACCTCCTCGCACACCCATACCTTGTACACCCACACCTTGCACACCCACACCTCCTCGCTCACCCACACCTCCTCACACACCCACACCTCCTTGCTCACCCACACCTCGCACACCCACATCTCCTCTCACACCCACACCTCCTTGCACACCCACACCTCCTCGCACACCCACACCTCCTCACTCACCCACACCTCCTCGCACACCCACACCTCCTCGCACACCCACACTCACACCTCACACACCCACACCTCGCTCACCCACTCCTCCTCGCTCAACAAGCATGATCTTTGAACCTCGCTTAAAAAGAAAATGATAAAAATACTTTTATGAAGGAACCAGTTGAATTGAGGCATTATTATCTTACGTATATAAATCTTTTCCTTTGTATAGTTTTACCTATCTTGATGATTTACTTGAACACTTTGATGTATGTTTGAATTTTCTCCTTTCAACAGAGCCATTTACCCAGTACCGAGTACAAGTAAGGGCAATAACTGGTGGAGGGAAGGGAGAGTTCAGTGATGTATACCCAGTCTACACTGATGTTGCTGGTAAGTCTAGGTGGTGTGTATTACGGGGGTATGAAAACAAATTGGAAGCATGGGGTCGGGGTCATTTTCATAATTGACAGTTGTTTTGTTAAGTTTTATAAGTCATTGCTTTTGTTGAGAAATAAAACATTGAAACAGCGAAGGTTAATTACCGATGAACATAAGTTACGTATGTACATGTATTAAGGGATCCTGTATGTCATGTACCTGTGTATGTTGTCAAAGTGAAGATTTTATTTATAAAGTAAATATCACTGTAACAGTTGAAAATCATCCAACCAGGCTCGTAACAATGCTTATGGAAGATTTCGAGGAAAAGAAAAAAAATTACATTTTGATGTATTTTGATATTTTCTCCTTTTTGTAATGTGTATAAGAAATTAAATTTCATCTGAACTTCCCTGACCTAATTTTTCTTCATCACTTTATAAAAGAGGGCAATGGTTTTAAGGAAAGTTTACCAGAATTTTTCAGTCACCTGAGGTACAATTGTCCATTGTGTTTTACCTTTGATCATCTTTTTCTGAAAATACAATCATGCCTTTTTTTATTTATCATATATCAAATTTGGTATGGAACATCTCTGGAAGAAGGAGAACTAAAATTGTGAATTTTGAATCAGCTGCACCCATGGAGTGTGGGAGTTGGGGTCAAAAGAAATGCAATATTGAAAGATCAGGGATGTTTAACAAACAAACTGTATTTATAGTCATGTTGGTTAAGGATGCCACTAGAAACACACACACACACAGGATGAAAATCATCCTGTAGACAGTAGTCATGATGATCAAATTGTGCTTTTCCCTGCGGCTGAGCCAGTGGGTTCAGGCTGTAGCCCAAATTGGTATATAGTGAAAATGCATTTAATGTTCAAAAATCTCTTCCTTGCTTCTCTGTATGTGGAATGAATACTTGATGCATGGTTTTAAGTTTTCCTCCATTACAAACTTCAGATATTATAATGGATGATTTTTATCATTTTCTTCAGTACATGTCTAAACAATTTGTTCTATTATTAGGCCCAAGTTCACCAGAAGTGACCAACTTGACGGTTTTGGGATCTCGCAGTATTTATATATCCTGGGAGCCACCTAAACAGTTCTACCGGACCATTGACCACTACTACATCCAGATTATAGATACCTCTACAAACCACCAACAGAGGAGAGCGCTGGAAAATAATGAGAGGGAGGTCTGTACAGTTTAACATGTGTCTCTTATTCCTACCTGTAGGTGTGGATACTACGTGAATAGTTAACTTGTACCTCTTATTCCTACCAGTAGGTGATTAGTTAACTTGTACCTCTTATTCCTACCAGTAGGTGATTAGTTAACTTGTACCTCTTATTCCTACCGGTAGGTGATTAGTTAACTTGTACCACTTATTCCTACCAGTAGGTGATTAGTTAACTTGTACCTCTTATTCCTACCAGTAGGTGATTAGTTAACTTGTACCTCTTATTCCTACCAGTAGGTGATTAGTTAACTTTGGTGTTGAGTCATTAGAACTATTGTAAAATGAGGTACAGTCTGTTCTGCACAATATGTACCAAGCACAATTTCATAATCAACAAATAATGAATATTTTGTAGACCATAGTCACCGGTTTACCCACCAACACTGAGTTCACTCTAAAAATAGCCGGCGTGACCAAAAGTCTACATTCCAACATGCACTACATAGGAGAGTTCTCTAAACCCTGGACGTTCAGTCTCTCAGGTGAGGACAGATTTATATCTGGCATATTCATACATACTCGGCATAAACCTGTACCTGAATATTTAGTATCCCAAACTCTTCTCCATGTATGTCCAAATTATTGCTCTCATAACATGACCACCATCATGATCAGTGGATTGGCACAGAATGCAGATCATGCCTAATTTTCTATATTAAAAACTTCAGTAAAAGAGAAATTGAGGCGGTACAGTGGTTTAATGATTACCTCATATCAGAATGTTTATCTAAGAATAAATTTCATTTTTGAAATTAATGAGGGTATGAACTGCGACATTTTATGTCAGTATGCTTCTTGAAGTGTGTTAGGGGTTCATGAAAAGTATGCTGGCGTGAAGCATTGCTGTTCATATACATTCTTATGTATTTTCAAAATTAAAATTTATTTTTTATATTTACATTTTGCTTTTTGTTGGCATATTGCCAGCTGTGAATATAGTCATGCTGTATTTATCAAAATTCATACACGCCTTGTTCACATTCATGAGGAAATGGCTATCATTACAATTTGTAGAGATATGGAAGGCGAAAACGTTGGAAATGGAAAATTTTAGACAAGAATTTGATTGTAAAGTACCATATTAGTTTACAACAGGTTACAATTAACTGTACAGCAGTTTGTGTAAAATTTAATCTACACCAAGTTACATTATAACCAACAACACACTTTGCTATTAAATTCATCCCTTCTAATTTGATTTTTATGCCCCCAAGATCGAAGGTTGGGCATATTGTTTTTGTCCTGTCTGTCATTCTGTCTGGAATTGGCCATTATCGGGGGCATTTGTGTTTCACAAACACTTCTTGTTAACTTGTTAAGAAATATACTTTTGATTATGTTTTTAGTATAAATTTTGTACAAAATTATCAGGAGTTTCTGACACCACAATGTCTGTCGTAGCAATGACATCACAATGTCTGTCGTTACTGACATCACAATGTCTGTCGTAGCAAATTATGTTTAGTATTGAAAGTTTGTTGCGCAGGAAATCATAATGCATGTTACAAATGAAATTGAGAGATCTTTTATCAAAAGTCAAACATGGAATATCTAATACTTCTAACAGTAATTATACAATTATCTGATGAAATTAGTTAATCAGAATACATTGATTGTTAATTAGGTGCATCAAGAGTTTAATGTCCAAAATCCAAGACATAACTTACTTTTTTGACTTCAAATTCATTAGGGAATACATGTATATTTATATAGTATATCACTGTATATTTTTAAAATTTCCAAAACAAGTCAATCATCTTTTGCTTTCCAGCACATTGTTACTTATAATTCATGTTAACGGGGTCATTGCCAACTGTTTGTCATACATCTCTAGGTCATCAGCTACTACTCTAATTAATCATTCCATTCAAATGGTGTCCTTCTTAAAAGAACGTGTGTTAATCCATTCTTCTTTGATGATATTTACATTGCTAAAACTTTCTGTCGTCTTATCATAAAGATCATTGTGTTTTCTGTGACTGTAGAGTTGTCAGAAGATGGTGAGAACAATATTTTCATTCATTTGAAAGCTTACTCTTTTTTTTGCATGATATAAATTGAAATAACAGTGACTGGGATTTTTTTCTTATGTTCGTTTGTAACCATTCTGTTCTTATGTCCGTACATGTACTGTACATGTTGACATAAGGATGTGAGTAGCGTAGATACACTTAAAACACAGGATATATGTAGTTATACTATTAGTACACTTGTGTGTTTGACATGTATTCTAGTGAAGCATTTTAGGTTTGGGAATAGTATGGAAAAGTTTTATTTATGTAACCACTTTTTTTTTACAGTTTTAAACAAAGGGCTATGAATTTGAAATAATACTGAAAGCTTTCAATCGTGCAATTACACTCAATAAAGACACACTTAAGACACACTTTATTCAGGTTTTGCAAATAGTTTTGTCGCATCCATCCCCTCTTTTGTCTTTAACAAAGTATCTTTAAAGTCTGTGTCTCATGTCAGATGTTACATTTGATGAGGTTAAGATGTACATATGTTACATTTGATGTGGTTAAGATGTACGTATGTTACATTGGATGAGGTTAAGATGTACATATGTTACATTGGATGAGGTTAAGATGTACATATGTTACATTTGATGTGGTTAAGATGTACGTATGTTACATTTGATGAGGTTAAGATGTACAGGTGTTGCATTTCATGAGGTTAAGATGTATTTTAAGTTACTTACAAGGCTAACGTATAAAACTGATTCAGTGTTTAATGTTCACATTCCCTTACTTCATTGTGACCTTGGTAGAAATTCACCTTACTTCATTGTGACCTTGGTAGAAATTCACCTTACTTCATTGTGACCTTGGTAGAAATTCAGCCCATCTGGTTAGTTCAGTCATCCCATTTGAGTATTTCTCATGACCAACCCTGTATAAATTACAGTACACCAAACACAGTCCTATACATGATAATACACCAATCCTGTATAAATCACAGTACACCAAACACAGTCCTATACATGATATTATCACGCCTCAGACAAAATTGTTGAAATCTAATTGGTCAGATCTTGGTCACATGACGCCGTGAAAAAAACCGTATCATGCGAGTAAAATCCGCATTGGGCGAGTAATTTTATTTATCGTCGGGTTCGACTTGCAGCCGTGTCAAAAGGAAAGACATTTGACTAAGTTATATGATATAGACCCCCCACATATCCAGTTAGAGGTCTTCGACGTGATAAATTCGTTACACAGTTTTTTTTTTGTTTTTTGTTTTAAATATATATATATTTTATTTCCCAGAACCTATTCTATAACAATAATGATAGTAATAATAAAGTACACTATAGGGCAGCTGTCAGGGATGGGGCCCTGGCTAAGCTCCCTCAAAATTTAACAAGACATTTCCTACTGTGCCACGCAGGGCACATTCTATAAATTCTATTTTATAATGTACAAGCTTAAGTATATTTATCTGTCTAGCGTATTATACTGTATATTTAAAAAATTATTATGTGTATCAATTATGATATTTGTTTGGACAAACAAAACAAAATATTATACATTTTTTTTTAAAGAAAAAAGAACATCACTATAGATGAAATGATTTAAGATTTGATTCATAAAAATAATGTTATATAAATAGACTGAAGAGTTAATATACCGCTCATGCTGCCTTAAAGGTCCAAAAACGCCAACTTAAAGAGTCCATAGATGACCCTTAGGCAGCCTAGCTGGGAGACAGGTTACTCCCGGAAGTAGCGGTTTATTAAATACATTTATAATATTGATTTCAATCACACAAAAAAATAAACCTTGTTACTATGAATAAGTTCATAGTGTGTATTATAAAAATATACAATGTGATGACAGTATGTACACATATACATACACACATATACACACACATATACATACATGTCACAAAACATTACCTAGTTTTTCTATAACATCCATATTTAGATTACATTTACAGTATTTCAAAATTTTATACCAAAATAAAACTTTTTGTTTGATATGGTTCTGAATATTGTATTCCTGTTCATCCACATTTTCTAGTCTACAGAACATCTTATATTTATATATTTTGAGAGCAACAAAAGATATGATATTGTTTAACAATTGTACCTTTCTGTTATTTTCATGATGAAATCCAATCAATATATCTTTCCATCTGATGTTAACTTTTGTGGTGAGACTTACAATTTTCCAAATGTTTTGTACATTTTTACATTTGAAAATCAGGTGTTCAATATTTTCAGTCATATCACATAAAAAACAATTTCCATTTTGCTCTTTCTTCCACTTGCTCAGCATTTGCTTGCAGCAAAGTGTATTATTTAATAGTTTATAATTAAATTCTGCAATATTTTTGTCTAATGAAAATTTGATTTTTTGAATATATATCTGTTTCCAATCTTCTTGGTTTATTTCATATTCAGTTTGGAATTTTTTTTGATACAGGGGATATATAAATTTACTTTTTAATAAAATTTCATAAAAGATTTTACATTTTATATTTTCTAAAATATGATACTCGTTTTTATGAAATAAGAATGTTCTTTTATTTTTTATGTTAACAAACTTTGCCAGATTTTTTAGTTTTTCAATTAGATTTTTGAAGACTGATTTAACAACCTTATATTCACATATATAGTTAGCTTTACAACTTAATGTACTTTTTATATCATTGATTGTTTTGAATTCATTCTCTATAAATAGGTCTTTCACGTATTTTATCCCGCTTTTCACCCAATTCGTGAAGAATATCGGTCTTCCCATGTACGTAAAATATCTGTTATACCATATGGGCTCTTGGAGTATTTCTGATATGTTCATTGTACTTAACGGTTTTAATTTTTTGCATTTATTAAAGTATATGAATACTTCTTTGTAAAACATTGGCAGATTGCCAAATGTATTAAAATCTCTAATATCTATAGAATTCATTTTAATGACATATTCAATATCTGTATTTTGACTTCTGAGTATGTTTTCTATATGCTTTTTAATAGTATTTTGATTATCATTTTTGATAAGTCTTGATACCCATGCAGCTTTAAGTGCTTGAAATTTAAGGATTATATCAATAACACCTATTCCTCCTTCATTTACTGGACCTATTATGGTTTTTCTTTTTATTCTGTCTTTTTTACTCCAAAGAAAGTTAAAAATGCTTTTGTTTATTCGTTTTAAAATATCAGTTCCTGGAATTGGTAATACAGATGCTATGTAAATAAATTTGCTAGTACCTAAAGTATTTATGATTTCGTTCTTTCCAAAGATTGTTAATTTTCTTTTTTTCCATGTTTCAAAGAGTTTTTCCATGTTTTCACATTTATCTATCCAGTTTTTGCGGTAACATTCTTTCTTATTATTTCCTAAGTATATTCCTAAACATTTTAAACACTCAGTGTTTACTTTTATACCAAACATTTCATTTGTTGTGTCTTTTAAAGTACCAGTTAATATGCATTCTGTTTTATTAATATTCACTTTAGATCCTGCATTTTTACAGAATATTTTCAATTCTTTCAAAGCTTCTTTCATTGAATTAATATTTTTTAAAAATAAAGTGAGATCATCTGCATGGTGAGCATGTTTTATTTCCTCATCAAAGTGAGAGGTTTTTATTCCAAATATTTGTTTATTCTGTTTTAGTTTCAGAACCAGGATTTCAGCTACAAATAGGTATAATATCGCAGAAATTGGACATCCCTGTCGTATCCCTCGTTTCATGTTGCAGGTTTTAGATATCCAACCATTATTAGCTCTTCTGAGCCAAAGGCTCAAAGAGCTAATGCTATGGTCATTTGTGCGGTGTGCGTAAACTTTTTAGAAAAAGGGCTATAACTCAAGAACCCCTTGGCCAATTTCTTTCAAATTTGGTACAGGGTATCATTGGCCCAAGGGCTTTCATACATACTAAATAAAGGGATGTGACCCTTTAACAAGGGGAGATAATCAGGAAAATACAAACAAAAGTAGTGGTTGCTAAAAAATCTTCTTCTCAAGAACCACAGGGCAGATTATCACCAAACTTACACATAAGGATGAGGATATGTTGTAGATTAAAAATTGTTCAAGGCATTACCCTGGGGCAAAGGGCGTGGTCTCAAGGTCACTTCAAAGTTGACCTAAATTTAATTTTTTTTTAAATTCCTTAAATCTTAGATATTTTAGCCATTATAAGGACTAGGATCATCAAATTTTGACAGTTGATGCATCTTAGGACCTTGTGTCAAGTTGTCTCAAAAGTAGGTCACGGTGACCTACTTTTTGAATTTTGCAGGTATTTATTTTAAAATTAATTTTGATGCATATCTTGGACACTTTGAAGCCTATGATCATCAAAACTTGTCAGTTGGTGGATCATGGGACCTTGAAATGCGTCAACTGAAAAATAGGTCACCGTGACCTACTTTCTGAATTTTATGGCTTATCATTTATAGATATATTTTAAGTTGTTATTTCAAATACCGAGAGGTTTAGAATCATCAAATCTTGTAAGTTGATGCATCTTGAGGCCTTGAAACATATTTATAAAAAAGTAGGTCACAGTGACCTACTTTTTGAATTTTGCAGATATTCAAATTTCACATTTTCAATTTTAGATGCATATTCTGGGCACTGTAAAACCTAGTATCATCAAACTTTGTCAGTTGATGCGTCTTCGTCTTCGGTTTGTGTCAACCAAAAGTAGGTCACCGTGACCTACTTTTGGTATTTGACAGCTAAATTACTATATTTCAGACACTATTTGACCTACAATCATCAAACTTTGACAGTTGATGCATCTTGAGTCAACGGAGTGTGTCGACCAAAAAGTAGGTCACTTTGACCTACTTTTGGAATTTGACGGCTATATTTATATATTCAGATACTATTTGACCTACAGTCATCAAACTTTGTCAGTTGATGGGTCTTGCATGTTCGAAGGGTTTCGACCAAAAAGTAGGTCAACTTGACCTACTTTTGGAATTGGACACCTATATTTATATATTTCAGATACTATTTGACCTACAGTCATCAAACTTTGTCAGTTGATGCGTCTTGCATGTTCAAAGGGTGTTGACCAAAAAGTAGGTCACCTTGACCTACTTTTGGAATTGGACGGCTATATTTATATAATTCAGATACTATTTGACCTACAGTCATCAAACGTTGTCAGTTGTTGGGTCTTGCATGTTTGAAGGGTGTTGACGTAAAAGTAGGTCACCTTGACCTACTTTTGGAATTTGACGGCTATATTTATATATTTCAGAGACTATTTGACCTACAGTCATCAAACTTTGTCAGTTGATGGGTCTTGCATGTTCGGAGTTCGATGACCAAAAAGTAGGTCACCATGACCTACGATTGGAATTTGACAGCTATATTTCAATATTCAGATACTAATTGGCTTAAAATCATAAAACTTTGTCAGTTGATATTTCTTGGGTTCTCAAAATGTGTAAACCAAAAAGTAGGTCACATTGACCTACTTTTTTTGAATTCTTAGGATTTAACTAAAGATTTAGAATACTAAGAGGCTAAGAATAGAAATGGTGGGGTTGTACAATTTATCAGAAGAGCGATTCTAGGCCCTTGGGCCTCTTGTTTTTTAACCTAAATATTGGGTTTGTATACAATATTTTAATCCATTTTAGAAAATTTTCTTTAAATTTGAATTTTGTTAATGTTTTGAACATGAAATTCCATTCGACAGAGTCAAAAGCTTTTTCAAAATCTACAAATAGCAAAATTCCTTCATCAGCTGATTCTTCGCAGTATTCTAAAATGTCTAGAATTAGTCTAGCATTCTCTCCAATATATCGACCTTTGATATATGCGGACTGGTTTTTATTTATCAGATTATCTAACACCTTTTGAAGTCTTTTTGCAAATATAAATGCTATAATTTTATAATCAGTGTTTGTTAAACTTATTGGTCTATAGTTTTTCAAATCTTTTGTATCTCCTTTTTTAAAGATTAGAGAAATTACAGCTAATCTCTGTACATAGCTTAGTTGATTATTTTTGTAGATATGTTTTAGTGTGTCATAGAATAAATCTTTGATATACTTCCAGAAGCACTGGTAAAATTCATTTGTTAAGCCATCTAAACCAGGAGATTTATTTAGTTTTAAATTATTAACAGCTTCTGTGCATTCTTCAAGTGATGGAAATTCTTCACATAATTGTATGTCATTATCACTCATTTCATTTTCTAGTTCAACAACTAGTCATCAATTTCGTCATCCGATATGTTTTGGGAAGAATATAAGTTTTCATAGAAATTGCACATGGCATACATTATGTTGCTAGTTTTTGAAATATCTTTGTTATAAATTTTTAAATCTTTTATAACACTTTGTTTTTGTCTACTTTTTTCTAAAGATAAGAAATAACTCGTACATTTCTCACCTTCAGTTATCCATTTGGATCTTGATCATATAAAAGCACCTTGGCATTTCTTGTTATATAGACTGTCCAACTCTGCCTCGATATTTCTTTTTCTATTCATATCAATATTTTGATAGTCTGATTCCTCAATATCTTTATTTCTTTTTCTAAATTTCTAATTCTTTCATTTACATTTTTTCCTTTTTGTTTAGCAAATTGAATAGAAAAGTCCCGAGCTTTTAATTTGAATAATTCCCATTTATCTTGTGGTTCTGAGTCACCATTTTTTATTTCAGTAATCAGGTTTTTAATTCCCATTTTATATTCTAAATCTTTTAGATGAGAGTTATTCAATTTCCAGTATCCTGTTCCTCTTTTGTTATGATTTGTTTTAAATAGTAGTTTTAGTACTCTGTGATCCGATATTCTCTTTTTAGCTACATTACCTGGAATTTTACGTATGATAATGTTTTCTAAATCATATATGAAATTTTTACTTATAAACACATAATCTATTCTGCTACAAGGAATGTCGTTTGAATTGCACCATGTATAGCCGTTTAAGTCCGGGTGCTTACTGTTCCATGAATCAAACATATCTAATGAGGTTAGTATTTTGTTTAGTTTTCTAGAACTTGGATCCTGTGTATTCTCTATTTTACAATTGAAATCTCCACATATTATAACACTCTCTTCTGATATTTTCTTATCCAGGAAATTATGCAATTTTGAGAAAAAAATACATCTCTCTTTGGGGTTGTTTGGTGCATAAATGTTTAACAAAGAAAAAATTCAGGAGCTTCCGGTGGCTTCGCCCACTGGGGCCTCACGGCGGCCCCAGACCCCTTGCAATACTTCGCGTACACTTCATTTTCTTTCTGGCTACGCGCCTGTATACATGTACTAATTTCAGTTATAAAACACGTGAAATCCTGGAAAATGGGGGAGGGGTGTAGTTAGAATAATCTAACTGTGTCTTGGTCTCGGGACAGGCCTGTCGTAGGAAATTACATCAGTACATCCTATCAGGGAGGGGGGTGTCCTCCTCAACTTATACAACATTAATTTTCTATTATTTTTACATGCAAAGTTGGTTATTTTCACGTGTATGAAGTAAACCTAGGCATTGAGATTTTTTATTAACGTTAACATATTTCTTGGCGTGATTACTGTAAAATTATACAGCAATATATTCGTAGCCTTCTGCACTGTTGATAATGACGCTTCTCGAATATACTACCCGGAAGTCTTAACCTACTGTTACGCAAGCGCACTATGTTCCGGATCAAGGAAAGATAACTCATGTTTTCGGATTGGCCTATATCTGTGACAAATATTTTTATGAAATTTAATGATTTTGAATCCAAGCAGAGTAAGTCCCTGTCCATTGTTAACTATTGTCAATTTCTGTCATGTTTTCCAGATGTGCCTTCCCCTCCAGGGCGTCCCAGTATCTTAGAGAAATCCTCCCGAACTGCCAAAATCAGCTGGTCCCCCAGCCAAACTGACAACAACAGTCCCATAATGCACTATTCTGTCAATGTTATGTAAGTGGTTTAGTATTATATATTATGGTTCACTGATAGCTCCTACCCTCAGCAGCCAGCTGGAGTTGTAAGAAATTGACATGTTCATGTCTTTTTCATCTGAAATGAAGTCATTACCAAGGATGATTAAAAAATCTTTGAAATTGTTTTTACGGGTACATTACGTGGGTGATGGGAATTTACTTCATTGAAGGAGTGTGGAATTGATGATAAAGAAATCTTTGAAATTGTATGGATACATTTTGTAGGTGATGGGAATTTTGGTATTGTTTCACTAAGCATGTCTTGTAATAACCAAGTATCAGAATGATCATGCTAATGTTTTTTCACTGAAACCTGGCATGTCCTTTATGATTAACTAGGGACAGAACTATGATCAATCAAGGCAGATCTCACTTTTCTTCTAGACACAGATGGTAATCTAACTAACTTGGTATTGGGTATTGCACACAAATACAGCTTTTCTTTGTGCTGGTGCAGGGTAACCATGATACTATTCAGAAGCCGCTCAAAAATTAATTTGACTTCTTTTAATCTTTAACTGCATAAGTCTGCTACTTGTTTGTATGAAATTTTCCTCCTAAAATGAATTTCTGATGGCTGACCTACATGTACAGATACATTATAAATGTTGACATATTTAGCAGTGAAGTTGTAAAATCAGACTTCCTGCAACCTAGAGCAGACAATATGTTAGTGATAAAACAAAAAAATCATCTTTTGATTTGACTTATTTTGCTTTTAATATGTTAAACTTCAGTAGTGACTGTTAAATTTAGTGAACTGAAACATTTCTGACATAATAAAACTTGTCTGATTTATATTTCAGCACCAAACTTTGAATTCTGTTATGACAGAAATAATTCTGAAACTGAAACATAACTCTAATTCGGATGTTGTCTATAATCCTGAGATTTATTTTTACGGTACCGAGCATGTCCGCATTAAACAAGTTTCACTGTATTTCTGTTATAGGAATAATATGGGCGTCAAAGTGAAACAAGTTTCTGTTTTCACCAATGAAAATCCTTCTGCGGTGTTGACTGGTCTCCATCCCTACACAGCTTACCAAATCACAGTTTCTGCGGTAAACAAAATAGGAACCAGTATAGAAAGTCAACTTAGTGATATTTTCTACACTGACTCGGAAGGTATGAAAATTTGCATTGTCTAGTTAATGAGTGCTGTGTTATGACTGAATTTTGAGAAATAATTCAAAATGCTTTTTATGTCAGGAAAAATAACTTGACATTTCTTGATCTCTAGTATCCAATATCCATTAGGTTTTTAGGTCACCTGAGTAAACTCAGGTGACCTATTGCAATTGGTTGTCGTCCGTCATTGTGCGTTAACAATTGAACATTTTTAACTTCTTCTTAATATCCACCAGTCCAATTCTTTTCAAATTTGGTATGAGGCATCATTGGGACAAGGGTGATATAAATTGTAAATTTCAGGACTCCAGCACCACTTGGGCGCTAGGGGCGGGGCAATAACTGCCTAAAATTGAACAATTGAAAAATCTTCTCAAGAACTGCACACATGTAAGAAAAACTAAATGCATAGTGATGTAGAACAGGAAGATCTCTACCAAAATTGTAAATTTCATGATCCCCGGGTTAGGGGTTCTGACCCCAGGGCAGGGCCAAACTTGTTATATAGTGTTAATGTGTAAAACACTTAAATACCATCTTCTTTAGTGCTATTGATACGAAATTGAAAGTAAATAGATATTTAGAAAGAACAGGTAGTCCTTTACCAAAATTGTAAATTTGATGATCCCAAGGGTAGGGGTTTTGGTATCAGAGTGGGGCCAAAATGGTCAGTTACTACAATGTAAATGTGTGAACAATAGACATTTTTAACTTCTTGACAACTATCATTCCAATTGTTATCAAATTTGGTATGAAACATATTTTGAACAAGGGAACATAAATTGTAAATTTCAGGATTCCTGCAACCCTGGGGCCTTCGGGATGGGGCAAAAACTGCCTAAAATTGACCAATTTTCAAAAATCTTCTTCTCAAGAACCACACACTTGTAAGAAAAACTAAATGCATAGTGATGTAGAGCAGGAAGGCCTCTACCAACATTGTAAATTTCATGAAACCTGGGATAGGGGTTCTGACCCCAGGGCGGGGCCAAACTTGGAATATAGTGCTAAATGGATAGAGCAGGTAGATCTAGTCTTTTACCAAAATTGCAAATTTGATTTTCTCCAGAGTAAGGGTTTTGACCCCAGGGTGGGGCCAAACTTAGTATATAGTATGTATTTTTAAGTTTTGCTGATACTGTATAAAATCTAAATGCATACTTAGGAATAGCAGAAAAGGATGTACAAAAAATGGTGAATTTCATAACCCAGGGTTATGACTTTAGGATTAGTCATATCTTTTGATGTTTTAATGTAAATACCTATTATTTAAAGCCTTTCATCAGTGTATGCACTTTTGAGGGTAGTGAAGTTTTAAGAACTCATCTTGTGTTGCTGAACATTAGAATTTAGCTTAGGTATTCAGAACAGGAATTTTTTTGTAGATTTCAGAGCCTATGGAAGTAGTGATAGTTTTTCACTAGTATTCAGGTGACCGATAAGGCCTGTGGGCCTCTTGTCATGATTTAGGAGTATACAGATAATTCAAGATAAAGCGGGACCCTTGTAGCCAATAGAAGATCAAAAGGCATTCATTATCAAATAGAATTAGATTAAGTTCATTCTTGTGAATTAAATGTATTGTAGCCCCTGAAGCCCCACCCCTCCATTTAGTGGCCACAAGTAACTTCAGCAGTAGAATCCATCTCTCCTGGGACCCGCCACCCCTCAACAAGCACCATGGTAACCTGGAGGGGTACAGAATTCAGTACACATCAGAGAGAGATGGGATCAATAGGGTCATTACACTGGAGGATCCAAAGAAAACTGTAAGTGAAACTTTTACTACAGTGAGAAGGTCGTGAAGAGGAAGACGGACCATGTGTTGTGCCAGGTCAAACAGGGTTGGCAAAAAAGTGGTCAATGTGAGTATTGACCGGGCCAGTGGTCAATACTGGTTAAAACCGGTCAATAGTGGTTAATACTGGTCGATTGAAAATTATTTGGTCATTATAGTCTGTGTTATTTATTTTAAATGTTTAAGTGACCATTATGGTAAATACTGTAATTCATAACATGCACTATCAGTTTGTAATATACTTATAAGTCATAATATTAAATAATGTACAAAATGAATGTTGAATTGGGGATGATGTAAAAGTTTCTGTTCAAATTCCTTAGTTTAACAAGAACTACCTATAAGTATTGTTTCATTAATCTTCATTTTAATTGTTGAATAAACATTTGAGGGGGTGGGTTGGTGATGTTTTCATAACAATAACAGGCACACTGGTCATCTCTGGTCCCAGCCTATGCTTATTAACATCTGTCAACTCTGCTTCCTTTGCTCAGGTAATGCCCAGCTACCTTTTATTCTTAATCTGTCCAGGTACATGTATTAAGAGGTCTGTCTCCAATCGTCAAGCTATATGCTATAGAACTGTGACCCTCTGGTAGGTACTGAAGATATTTCGGTCAGTTTCAGCAAACCAAATATATTAAACTTATGAAACTACATTTGATTATCTAATGACAAATATTAATCAACAACTGATCCTTATAATGAAAACACTTACTTTATCTTTGTAAGAAATGAACAAAAATAGGAAAATGGACAGTTTAAATCACAATTGACCATTATTGACCACTTGGGGAGTATTGACCAGGATGGTTAAAACCACTGGTTAAAACTGGGCACGGTTTTAATGGCCCAACCCTGAGGTCAAATCTTGCTCAGTGGAGTTCAGAATAATAGAACGTTCAGAACTATCAGATAAATATTGGACTTATTAATCTATGATGATGTAGAGGTATATGTATTTATATATCAATAATATATATTTATGTGTACAATTAATATGAAGAGCATTAAGGTGTATGACACTTTTCAGAATTTTAAAATCAGAACTTATCAAACTTCGGAACAGCATCAAAGTCTGTCATATATTCACTCTTTCTTTTTCTTTCTTTTTGGGAGTTGAACTATGTTCAATCTCCCTGGGTCATCACGCACTTTTCTGTGCAGTAATTTGTATTGATTTGTATAGTGGTCATCAGCGGGGGTTCTGTGTCAGCTGATTTACTCCTAGGTAAATCAACATAAACTTTTATAAACATCCGCCATTAAATAATCCATGTAACTTTTCTGAATTAATCTAATTTTGATAATTGACATGTAAATAAATGCAATGATATTGTATTCAAATCAATTTGAATACAAGATTTCGATCAAATTGATACTGATAGACATAGAAAAATAAAAGATAAGGTTGAAAATTGTCGTTTGTAGCACAGCGTCACCTATAAACATAGATAGGGAAACGAACGACAACTGCACACAAGCCCTATTGACACTGTGGCGCGAAATATCGAATATGGTGCGAAACCTCAGAAAATTTACAAGAAATAACTCTACAACATTGTGTATGTGTATATATTTGGTTTTTTTTTAATGTGATATAAAAAATGCTTGATGTTACATGTAGATTGAATTAAAACACGTCATTCCCAGTCAACAACTTTCGATTGGGATCGGAATACGAAATAAAATTTCTTATATCCGGTGGCAAAGTGAAACTGCTTCATGCTTCAAGTTATTGAATTACGTAGTAATTGCACGTTACACATTAGAGAACTATTCCTTTTAATAAAGAAAGTCACAAAATAGATACAAAATGAGTGTACCTTATTCATTACTGTTACCGAGCTTACATCGACTATAATCTCGAAATGGCGTGTTTCGCTGCGCTTGATGATCTGACGGTAAGGTCCACATTTTCTACGTGAGTAGTGTGATATTTGTTTATGAATTTTTTGCGCATACATGGTATGTCTCGGCTAGGAATAATGGGTACTTTCTCACCTATGTATGTAAAGACATATTAATCTCTATTTTTAAAAATTTAGAACACTTTTATCAAATGACAATGTTTGAAAACGCTTAGAGCCCCGATGTCAGAATTTCCTTTTCCAAGACATCAATATGTCAAATTCATTATCCTTTTTGAATAGTATGTACCATATTTTGTACCAGTTATCCATTTTGAATCCCCTATTACAATGGGATTTTGCTGCACTCTGTAATGTTAGAGTGGATGTCATGAGTGTGTGTCAAACAGAAATTTTAAGAGCATGGGATAAGGTGCTGCCATGTATTACTTCACTATCAAAGTTTAACCCAGTTGCCACAATGTTGAATTTATGCTGCAAAAAGGATTGGAAATTGCTCTGGTCAAAACACATTGTTTATTTGTCTACAGATGAAAGAGACATGAGGATTCTCCCTCACAAACTGAAAAAAAAAAATAGTTATGGATCTTGTACATGTATAGTTTATTAATCACTATAGATTTCCAGCATCACAAGTCTGATTCCACTATATGCTTTCCATACTGTCAGGTTCATTCACTCCCTGTTTGAGCCACAGTATAATATCCCAAATACCTTGGCAATAAATAACATTATTTGACTAGTATTTCATTTTTAGCGGAGTTGTGATGAAGTAGAACTCGGCTTATGATCTGATGAAGTGCCTTTGGGCGGGCAGGCGGGCACGCATCAACATTTCATTTCCGCACCATAGCTCTTGAGCAAATTATAGGATCTCATTCAAACTTAGATGGATTGTCACCCTCAGTAAGATGAGAAAGCCTATCGATTCTGGGGTCACTAGGTCAAAGGTCAAGGTCACTGGCTATAAATAGACTGAAATTTGGAGAAAATTTTGTTTTCCGCACCATAGTTCTTGAACGAATTATAGGATCTCAATCAAACTTAGATCGATTAAGTAAGACAAGAAGCCTATCGATTCCGGGGTCACAAGGTCAAAGTCACAGTGGCTATAAATAGACTGAAATTTGGAGAAAATTTTGTTTTCTGCACTATAATTTTTAAACAAATTATAGGATCTCAATTAAACTTAGATGGATTATCGCCCTTGATGAGACAAAGAAGCCTATTGATTTTGGTCAAGGGTTAAAGGTCAAGGTCACAAAGGATTTAAGTCGGCTGAAATTTATGTACGCAAAATTTTGCTCCCTGCTTGATAATTCTTGAAAACTTTTCTGCCGGTTCCCTCTATGCCCATTCCTTGCGCAACTCGGCTTGTGCATTTCTGAAGCCCGACAATTTTTAATTTTTTTGAATTTCATTTATTTTGAGTTATTATACAATTATTTACCATTCCATTGATCCTCTACAGGACTGTAGTATACTCAGGTGACAGTTTAGCATATTGGACTACCTTTTCAAGTAATGAATCCTTAGAATTAGCTGTAACTAGGATTAAACTTGAATGTATATATACAGGGGAAAAACTTCTTCATAACTGCAAGGCATTGATAACCATATTGATTTGAATGATTGGGCCATAATATGTGGTCACATTTTTCATGAGAATATAAAGGGGTGAAATTCTAGAAAACAACAACACGACTTCAGTTACTCGAGGAGCGTTGTGGCCCATGGGCCTTCCATTATCCATGTTTGCTGTTGTAACGCTTTGAAAAACAACAACAGTTGATTTATATCTAAAATCATGATAATATTCAGTCATTTATCCCCCTACCCTTCCAGTACTATCTTTTCTAACTGAATTTCCACAATGTTCAACTCCCACGAGTACTTTAAGTACTTTGATTTTTTTCTTGTCAGCAAAATCTGTTATGGATAAATCAGGTTAAATAAAAGAAGAATGAACATTAAATAAGTTGCAGATGGTGTACACCTGTGGTTAAACAGATTGAGTTAAGATAAACATGTAGATGGAATGTGTATAAAATTTAATGATTTTGCCTTTTACAGAAAATTACCCTCTTTGGCTTACAACCATTTGAGGCATATGAGGTGTCTGTGTTAGCGTTTAACAATATCGGCGAGGGACCTGCCGTGAAAAAACTTATCCGTACAGCAGAAGGAAGTAAGAATTATTTTTAGAAAATGTCATAGTAACTGTTTCTCGAAAATCAGAAATCATTGAGCATATTATTTTTGGTCGTTTTTAATCTCCTTTTTGCTGGTTGTCTGCAACCTTCACATTGAATGTGACCTTTGAACCATATTAGATACAGTCCTTCACTCAAGTAAAGGTAAATTAAGGTTTCATGTCAAGTCAAGGTCTTCCTTGAAGGTCAGATATATAAATAGGCCACCACAGGAATTTGGCACTGATTGAGGCATACATGTGTGTTTTATTAACTCCCCAATTTGTAAAAAAAAAAAACAAGCATCTCAAAAACACCAACAAAGATGGAACTATGTATTATTGGTAGACTATTGATTTACCTCGAGTTTCTGTTAGTTCCAGGAAAACCGCTGATGATCCACACCAACACACAGCCCATGTCCACATCATTTGTTGTCAAGTGGCTGGCTCCAGGCCAAGTTAATGGACATATTATGAGTTACGAACTCCGCTGGCAACACAACAATATCACCAAGACCAAAGTGATCTCCAAATATCTGAATAATCCCATGCTGGAGCAAGTCACCAACTTAAGTAAGTTCTAGGACGGATGATTAAATAAGGAAAATCTTTTATGGGCTCTCCTTATTTTTCAGTGCGTGATTTTTGTTTTGCTTTGTGAGTTTATTATGAATAGTTTGAACGAATAATCCTTGGATGTTGGTATTTCTTAAGTGTCTTTTGGATGGAGCTAAGAGTAACTTTAATATTGTCAGTCTCTGAGTTTTCGTTATCTCCTGCAGAAGAAATCCTTCTCTGCTTGGTAGATACTACCTCTGCTTTGACCTCTGCTGGAACAGATGACAATGATGACCTTCCCTTATTGTTGTCTATTGTTTGGCATTGTGTTTACCAGTTCTTGTGGTCTTTAAGGAGAAAGCTGAGTAGCTCAGTAGGTTAGCATGCCGACTGCTGAACTGTAGGTCACAGGTTTGAGTCCAGCAGGAGTTTTAAAATTTTTTTCAGATTACCATCTACTAAAACTGTACTTTTTGACAAAATAGAGTAAATTTGAAAATTTTCATCTTCAAAATATTGTACATATCTGCCATTTTTCATCCACATCAAATTTCTCTGGTGTAGCATACCTCCTTAACTCCTTTGTGGCCATTGTAATATTGAAACACTGTACTACAGGTACCTGGTTCACAGGTAGACAGGACTGAACACTACTCAAGATACATTCAAGTTTTGGGGAGAGATAAATGAATCCAAATTTCACTTTTTTTTTACATGGAAAAACAGCTCCCGTCAAAGAAAAACAGGCTATTAACACCTGACATAATCTTCATTTTATAAACAACACTGTAAATAACTTAATACCACAAAGTAACAGGAGAGCCCTGTGCACACCCACACCTCCTCGCACACCCACACCTCGCACACCCACACCTCGCACACTCACACCTCCTTGCTCACCCACACCTCCTCGCACACCCACACCTCCTCACACACCACACCTCCTCGCACACCCACACCTCCTCACTCACCCACACCTCCTTGCACACCCACACCTCGCTCACCCACACCTCCTCGCACACCCACACCTCCTCGCTCACCCACACCTCGCTCACCCACACCTCCTCCCTCACCCACACCTCACACACCCACACCTCACTCACCCACACCTCGCACACCCACACCTCTTCGCACACCCACACCTCCTCACTCACCCGCACCTCCTCGCACACCCACACCTCCTCACTCACCCACACCTCCTCACTCACCCACACCTCGCACACCCACACCTCCTCGCACACCCACACCTCCTCACTCACCCACACCTCCTCGCACACCCACACCTCGCACACTCACACCTCCTTGCTCACCCACACCTCCTCGCACACCCACACCTCCTCACACACCACACCTCCTCGCACACCCACACCTCCTCACTCACCCACACCTCCTCGCTCACCCACACCTCACTCACCCACACCTCGCACACCCACACCTCTTCGCACACCCACACCTCCTCACTCACCCGCACCTCCTCGCACACCCACACCTCCTCACTCACCCACACCTCCTCACTCACCCACACCTCGCACACCCACACCTCCTCGCACACCCACACCTCCTCACTCACCCACACCTCCTCGCACACCCACACCTCACTCACCCACACCTCCTCGCACACCCACACCTCCTCGCTCACCCACACCTCACTCACCCACACCTCCTCCCTCACCCACACCTCCTCACACACCCACACCTCCTCGCTCAACAAGCAAGACCTTTGAACCTCGCTGAAAAAAATAATAAAAATGCTTTTATGAAGGAACCAGTTGAATTGAGGTATTATTATCTTACGAATATAAACTCTTTCCTCTGTATAGTTTTACCTATCTTGATGATTGACCAGTTGAATTGAGGTATTATTATCTTACGAATATAAACTCTTTCCTTTGTATAGTTTTACCTATCTTGATGATTTACCTGGAACGCTTTGATGTATGTTTGAATTTTCTCCTTTCAACAGAGCCATTTACCCAGTACCGAGTACAAGTAAGGGCAATAACTGGTGGAGGGAAGGGAGAGTTCAGTGATGTATACCCAGTCTACACTGATGTTGCTGGTAAGTCTAGGTGGTGTGTATTACGGGGGTATGAAAACAAATTGGAAGCATGGGGTCGGGGTCATTTTCATAATTGACAGTTGTTTTGTTAAGTTTTATAAGTCATTGCTTTTGTTGAGAAATAAAACATTGAAACAGCGAAGGTTAATTACCGATGAAACATAAGTTACGTATGTACATGTATTAAGGGATCCTGTATGTCATGTACCTGTGTATGTTGTCAAAGTGAAGATTTTATTTATAAAGTAAATATCACTGTAACAGTTGAAAATCATCCAACCGGGCTCTTAACAATGCTTATGGAAGATTTCGAGGAAGAGAAAAAAAATTACATTTTGATGTATTTTGATATTTTCTCCTTTGTGTGATGTGTATAAGAAATTAAATTTCATCTGAACTTCTCTGACCTAATTTTTCTTCATCACTTTATAAAAGAGGGCAATGGTTTTAAGGAAAGTTTACCAGAATTTTTCAGTCACCTGAGGTACAATTGTCCAATGTGTTTTACCTTTGATCATCTTTTTCTGAAAATACAATCATGCCTTTTTTTATTTATCATATATCAAATTTGGTATGGAACATCTCTGGAAGAAGGAGAACTAAAATTGTGAATTTTGAATCAGCTGCACCCATGGAGTGTGGGAGTTGGGGTCAAAAGAAATGCAATATTAAAAGATCAGGGATGTTTAGCAAACAAACTGTATTTATAGTCATGTTGGTTAAGGATGCCACTAGAAACACACACACACACACAGGATGAAAATCATCCTGTAGACAGTAGTCATGATGATCAAATTGTGCTTTTCCCTGCGGCTGAGCCAGTGGGTTCAGGCTGTAGCCCAAATTGGTATATAGTGAAAATGCATTTAATGTTCAAAAATCTCTTCCTTGCTTCTCTGTATGTGGAATGAATACTTGATGCATGGTTTTAAGTTTTCCTCCATTACAAACTTCAGATATTATAATGGATGATTTTTATCATTTTCTTCAGTACATGTCTAAACAATTTGTTCTATTATTAGGCCCAAGTTCACCAGAAGTGACCAACTTGACGGTTTTGGGATCTCGCAGTATTTATATATCCTGGGAGCCACCTAAACAGTTCTACCGGACCATTGACCACTACTACATCCAGATTATAGATACCTCTACAAACCACCAACAGAGGAGAGCGCTGGAAAATAATGAGAGGGAGGTCTGTACAGTTTAACATGTGTCTCTTATTCCTACCTGTAGGTGTGGATACTACATGAATAGTTAACTTGTACCTCTTATTCCTACCAGTAGGTGATTAGTTAACTTGTACCTCTTATTCCTACCAGTAGGTGATTAGTTAACTTGTACCACTTATTCCTACCAGTAGGTGATTAGTTAACTTGTACCTCTTATTCCTACCAGTAGGTGATTAGTTAACTTGTACCTCTTATTCCTACCAGTAGGTGATTAGCTAACTTTGGTGTTGAGTCATTAGAACTATTGTAAAATGAGGTACAGTCTGTACTGCACAATATGTACCAAGCACAATTTCATAATCAACAAATAATGAATATTTTGTAGACCATAGTCACCGGTTTACCCACCAACACTGAGTTCACTCTAAAAATAGCCGGCGTGACCAAAAGTCTACATTCCAACATGCACTACATAGGAGAGTTCTCTAAACCCTGGACGTTCAGTCTCTCAGGTGAGGACAGATTTATATCTGGCATATTCATACATACTCGGCATAAACCTGTACCTGAATATTTAGTATCCCAAACTCTTCTCCATGTATGTCCAAATTATTGCTCTCATAACATGACCACCATCATGATCAGTGGATTGGCACAGAATGCAGATCATGCCTAATTTTCTATATTAAAAACTTCAGTAAAAGAGAAATTGAGGCGGTACAGTGGTTTAATGATTACCTCATATCAGAATGTTTATCTAAGAATAAATTTCATTTTTGAAATTAATGAGGGTATGAACTGCGACATTTTATGTCAGTATGCTTCTTGAAGTGTGTTAGGGGTTCATGAAAAGTATGCTGGCGTGAAGCATTGCTGTTCATATACATTCTTATGTATTTTCAAAATTAAAATTTATTTTTTATATTTACATTTTGCTTTTTGTTGGCATATTGCCAGCTGTGAATATGGTCATGCTGTATTTATCAAAATTCATACACGCCTTGTTCACATTCATGAGGAAATGGCTATCATTACAATTTGTAGAGATATGGAATAAAAAAGACAACTCTTTTTCACATGAAAATCTTTTCGGTGAAATTGAAAACGACACTTGGATACAGAAATATGATATTAATTTGTGTTATATTATTTTGCTCATATTTTTTACCAACTAATCATATCCAACTAATTATATTGTACATTCTTAATTTACAGAGAAAACAAAATCCAATGACACTCTAAACATGATATCATTCACGTGAGCATTACCGGAAACCATCAAATAACTTTTAAGAAAGCCAATTCTAGTTGCAAAATAGTTCATGATCATCATGTGCGTAAACTTTCTATTTTTGTACTTTGTCGGTGAATTAGGGGGTGTAGGACTACAAATGTAATATAAATTTCATTTACTAGTATTATCGGCCGCCAGGAGGCGGTGGGATATACATATATATGAGTTGCTGTGGTATTTTATATACATTCAATAAAGGTTTATAATAAGATTATTATACGGAGTTGATGTTCTTTAACAAAATCCTATTTCTAGTTTTTCAATTTTTTCTTGGAAGTCACCCAATGCTGTAAAAGAGAGTTTGAAGTGTGAGCATCATCTAAAACAAAGACCGGGATAGATAATTATACTTTTTATGTTTTCGAAATGAAAATGTCTTCATTTTATTTCGTAAACTGCAGTAAGGTGTATTGATGCACTCTAATCACAAACCATTTAAAGATATCGGGCTCGGGAATTCAAAAACTCCTGAGACTTCCTTCTTCCTGAAAAATCGTAAGATGAATCCACATTAATCGCGAGCTTTTCTTCGATTGGTTGTTGATTTCTTTGTTCTTTACTGGACACGTTGTGTATACTGTATAGACGCGTTGTGTTGTGGTTTATGTTGCGCCACGTTATGCATTATAATGAAAGGCCATTTGGCGATCAGTCCTCTGATAGTGGCCCATATGAGTCGTGTCGAGAATCGAGTAAAGAAGATTCAAGTGATAATGCCCAGGGAGCTCAAAATGATGACAGATTCTCAATTCATGCTAACAATGAGTCTGACTCGGAAAGATTCGACCCTATTTAGGGTGAATCTTCTTTCCTGTTAAAGGGGCGTGACATCTTACTTTATAAAGTACTTTTATAAACATCTGAAAGATGGGAGCATCAAAATAAATATTCTAGATTATGTCCCTGTGCCATCAGATGCTTTCTGTAACCCTCCGAACGTTGACTAGTAGAAGATTTCATAACTGTCAGCTCTATGTTTCTTAAGTTGCATGACATCCAAATGAAAATAACACAAATTATGGGACCATTGGTCAAAGTTTGGTCAGCCATTGGTGGGACAAGGAAAGGGCGGGAAGAGAATGACGAATTTTAGTAAAGCAAGTGGTCGTTTTAGACAGGTATATGCTACTTGCGTGTATGAACAACGCTTACACTTCCTGGCCAAGATCATAAAAGGCGTAAATAATGCCAAAGAGCAACTGAAAACTTACGAACTTGATTTAGCTCAGGAGACTGATACCCTGTAAGGAGACACTATATATAAAGCCCTAAATCTTAGATGCAAGAGGAAGAAATGTACAAGAGAAATATCCCGTGAGATCCAATCAAAACGTACCGGTCGCGGAAGGGCAGTGGTAAAGTGTTCGCTTCGTAACCGGGAGGTCGTGAGTTTGAACCCAACCCGTGCCATGACCGCGTCAAACCTAAGACGTTAACATAGGTAGTGATTGCTCCTTCGCCAAACGCTCGGCATTTAGATGGATCACGAGTCGATCGGATATGATCTTAAAAACAGAGGTTCCATGTCACGACAGGCGTTGGCACGTTAAAGGACCCTCACTGTTACGGTCCTGAGCGCTAAGCATAGGTCTAAATTTGTGGTACCTCACCAATAGTTGGTGACGTCTCAATACGAGGGGAAAATAAGCAGGGATGACCACACACTCTGGCAATAATAGGTAGGGATGACCACACACTCTGGCAGTAATAAGCAGGGATGACCACACACTCTGACAGTATTAAGCAGGGATGACCACACACTCTAGCAATAATAAACAGGGATGACCACACACTCTGGCAATAATAAGCGGGGATGACCACACACTCTGGCAGTAATAAGCAGGGATGACCACACACTCAGGCAGTAATAAGCAGGGATGACCACACACTCTGGCAGTAATAAGCGGGGATGACCACACACTCTGGTAGTAATAAGCAGGGATGACCACACACTCTGGAAGTAATAAGTAGGGAAGTTCGCAGACGTTTACGTACCTAGCTGGGTTTGTCGAGTTTTACCTTTAAAACCGTCCTTTTCCAAATGTCTAGCAAAATCCTATATATTCGCAATACCTTATATGATCTGTAGTGTATAATTACTTACAAATTAAGAAAAAAATACGAATCATACCCGAACTGACTAATCTTTATAAAATCTACTAAACAATCGTTTTATCGATTAACTATGATCATGTTCATCCATACGTCGATTTCTGTGAACTCGAAATAAAAGACATCACATTTCTCTGATGGGTTACTTTGTCCTCTCATTTTAGAACACCCCCCCCCCTCCACACCCCTCCGTTTTTGAGGCATTGGCACTATTGTTAAATCCGGGTTCACTGACATTTGAATTTGTTTCCCATTCCATTAATCCAGCTGCTGGATCCACCAAGTTATCTCCTCTTTGCATGTTTTGGGAAGAACAACCCTTTTCTGATCATTCTCCTGTGATTTCAGAAGACACTTGGTCTGGAACATTTGTAACTCTCTTACATACAGAGAAGCCGGGATAACTGCCCCTCCTGTGGCATTTAATGTACCGATTAAACGTGCTAATTCTTGAATTCAAACAGTTTCCTTGCCTAGTGGATTTGAACATTTTTGCATTACACCAGCTACTTTTGTTTCTGAAAGCGAAAAGTAATAAATCTCATAACTCCTATAAAGGTGAAGATAACGAACAGTGATCAATCTCATAACTCCTATAAAGGTGAAGATAACGAGCAGTGATCAATCTCATAATTCCTATAAAGGTGAAGATAACGAGCAGTGATCAATCTCATAATTCCTATAAAGGTGAAGATAACGAACAGTGATCAATCTCATAACTCCTATAAAGGTGAAGATAACGAACAGTGATCAATCTCATAACTCCTTTAAGGAACACAAAATAGAGTTGGACAAACACAAACCCCTGGATATACCAGAAGTGGTATCAGGTGCCTAGGAGAAGTAAGCATCCGCTGTCGACCGGCCACGCCCGCCGTGAGCCCTATATTTTAATAAGGTAAATGGAGTAATCCGTAGTCAAAATCAGTGTACCAAGAACGACCTAACAATCGGTACCAAACATATCAGACAATATTTGACCTAAAGATATGTTGTTTTGGCAAACTAGAACATTATAAAGACAATAGAATTTGTGAAATGCTGACTTCAAACGAGACTGTTGAAACCTTTGTAACATCAACTTGTTTGTCAGTAGCTTGTCCCAATTTAAAAAAAAAAATGAGCATACGTAAAACAAGCTCTTGCGTATCGAATAAGATATAAGCACCATATGCAGGTGATACTGGGATATTCCTACATAAATATGGAAAGATGACGATGTAGAAGCTGAAATCATCCCATATCTCATAAAGTCGAGTTGTTTGTTTGCCGTTAATGTTTATTTTCAATAAAATATATAAGTTCGAAGCAGATGTGGAGGACTCTGTGGTGTCTTTTATTTCGAGTTCACAGGGATATATCGAATCGATATATGAATGAAAATTATTATTGTTCACGCCCCTTTGCAAAGAGAAATGATTGACAATCGTGAAAATGGAGTAAATAACTATAAATGATAAATGGTTTGCGGTCCATGTTTGGTTGGGTTTTTTTTTTTTTTTTTGACACTTTACTTTCACTTCTGTCGGAAATCCCAGTTGTTAAAATAGACATAATACTTTATCAAAATGCATACGCGCATTGTTCACAACGACAGTACATTCATGAGGAAATGACCATCATTACAGTTTGTAAAGATATCTAAGGAAAAAACAATGGAATTGTAAATTTCTAACCAGTATTAATATAAGCTAGTTTTTTCTCGTTGACGGAAAATACGTGTTGACGTCACAGGCGCTAAAGGTCTAAGGTAAGGTGGAGTGCATTATAGAGTTTGTAACAAAATGTCTACAGAGCAGGAAAAGTCGATATAGAACAAAATATTCACATTCGTATACAAAACCAAGTCACTATTGTAAATAATGTTGTAATATTGTCAAAAGATGTATATACAACATTCAGAAAAACAAAACACCCATCTAATCGTTTTGACTTGTTAATTGAAAATTTAGCTAAGGTTTTATGCTGAAAGAAATTCAAGGTGACTACTTTTTATTGCGATGTCTATTTCTATATCCATGGCTATAGACTTGTGATTTGCTGACAGAAATAAAGCATTGTATATCATTTGTCATCTTTTTTTCACTGACGATTTCCAAAAATACCAAGCGCCGTGGAAAACATGTTTTTTTTTCTGCCACTGTCCCATGTTTGAGGGATACATTTGTCATTAACGGCATCATACGGACTTAGGGAATGGAACATTTTCTAAGAATACAATTCAGAAGCTGTTTGAAAATTTAGTCCAATAATTACATTCAATTTGTTACTTCGACGACTCAGCTGCAGCAACGTACTTCTTTTCTGAAAACCAGTTCGCAATCTACAGGCAGATTACGAAAACTCGAAGTCCATGGGACCACCACAAAAACTCAATACTTCGAGATTTCAAGAGTTCAAAAATCGGAAATCCCATCGACAAACTGAAAGTTTTAACACTGTTTATAGTAAAATCTATGTCTTATACTTCTCTGAACACATTTTTTTCACCTGAAATATGAAAAGCTTAATCCTTTGATCTGAGTTTATTTATTCTGTATTGTGCTATACGGCTCAGAATTATGATCACGACTCATATTTGCTTGTCACATTCGAAACTAAATCAGGATTGCGGTTAATCGCAGTTTGATCATGTAACAGGTTAATTAATCCCTGGATTGGAATCGTTGGCGCGAAGTCGTTGTTTATCCCATCATCGCTAATTCACGTAATTTATCCCACTACGACGTCAAGTCGTGTTTTCAAAACAATGGCCACCTCCCGGGTACAGTCACGAGTGACAGGCGGTTGGTGTAAACCATTAGCACACTTATGCCAGTATATAGTGACTTTCATCAATATCAAGTATCAAAAGCCCATAGCAGCTAGTTATATTGGAATCAAACTCTAAAATAAAAACGGATTCTGTTATTCAGTATTTAGAACATTCCTACCGAAAAAGATTTGTTTGGATTCTGCAGTGCGTAACTATAATGCAAGTTGGATATTGTTTGTTTGAATTCATACAAGGAACTCAAAATTTTAACAGGCACTGTTGCAAACACATTTTGTTTCAGTAACATTTTTTTTTCACTTTATCAGCACCATTTAACGAGTTTTTTTTTTCTTTCTCCATCTAGAGAGCGTCCAGGTGTATGTGGGGAGTATATACAAACGTCTAGGTGCTATAGACTAATTTCGAACTTTGTCACCTGTGTTACCATCTGCCACAAAAAAGTTCTTCCTTTATACATATGTAATCATATACGTAAAACAATAAATTAGAAGATTAGAAGTGATAGCCATCCGTCGTCGTTCACATTCGAACTTAATCAACTTCGTCTCTGTGTTTCATTAAATATTTTACAGAACATATTCGATGAAAGGAAAACTAAAATGGTGATTAATTTTTCTGGTTTTGTTTACTAGATCATTGCCATTTAACGAGGGGGGGGGGGAATTCTATTTCTATAGAGAGCGTTCAGACGTTTGTGGGGAGTATCACAAACGTCTGGATGATCAAGATTAATTTCGAACTTTGTCACCTGCGTAGTCATCCGCCACAAAAAGTAGTTCCTTATCATATTATATGTAAAACGACAAATTAGAAGTGATAGTTATCCTATTTCGTTCGCTGTGCTCTGACAATTGAACTCAATCAACTCCTCTGGATGTACAAGGCCGTTTTTCAGAAAAATCCTTGATAAAAGGGAAACTAAAATGGTGCTTAATGTAATATCCCCATCTGAAGGGTTGGGTCAAAACTTAAAAATAAATTTAATGTAAAACTTATCAATCTTCATAACTCTGTGACCTTTTTTTATTTTTTGTTTTAGAAATACCTCTATGTATAGGCATGATGAGCAAGGATGCCTCTACAAAAATATGAAATCCATGACCCTGGATCTGGAGACTCGGTGACAGGGTGTGGTTTATAGTTTTCAAGGTGAAAAAAATATTTTTAAAAGTCTTATGAAATCCTTGACATCAAACCTTGACACTGAGTACATAGAATAATGAGAGAGACCTTACCTTTACCAAAAATTGTGAAATTCATGATTCAAAGACTCGGGTACAAGGGAAGGGCTTTATGATTTATTAATTGAAAATACGCTATACATTGGTTCCTTGTAAATAGTCTTCACCTCTTGGCATCAAAGACCAGGACTGAGTACATAGTAACAATGAATCATTTGTCCGTGAATCAGGGATTCTATTGCTGCGACGGGGTCAACACCCTATGAAATCTTTGCAGAACTTCTGTTCTCACGGACATATAACACAGAACTGTTTGTATATTGTCATGATGAGCAGGGATGCTTAGACTACCGATATTGTGAAATTCTTTTCCCCGTTAGTTAGTGGTTTTGGTGAAAGGACGGAGCTTTATGGTTAATTTATTGAAAATTTATGACTTCTTTAATAAGTCCTGGTGTAGATTTCTAACATATATTATGGTGAATAAGTCCTTTCACGATAATTTCCGCACTTTCTCTTTGAACAGCTATGATGGTCTCGATGCTACGAGGAATTATTTTCTCCCACAAACCCCAAAAGTCTTGTTTTTTCGCCATTCCCAAAGGAGACCCCATTTTTATTTGTCCTAAATGTGTTTAACATTATAAATCCCTGACTTATCATGTAATTTTAAATTGAAAGCTAAAGAAAATTCTTCATTTCTGCGTAATTCCGTGGAGGGCGGAGTTATGATACGACATTACAATGGAGTACACAGATAAAGGTCAATTTTGAGTTCAATGACTAGATCCTGACCTTGGTATCTCGAATTAATCCTTTACAGTTTCAAAAGATGTAGAAAAAGTCTCCCCAGCATGTTACGTACACCTTGCATAAAGATCGGAGCGAGAACAGTTGTTAGGTCAAGAAAGACAATCTGGAGAGGACATCGATCGAACGTGGTGTATCCGTATGTATACACGAGCCCTGAGTTTCTTTTATTATGTTGACAAGATTTGTTTCTCTATTCATTTCATCAGAATCTCTTTCACTTGGATCTAAAGGATCTGTTGAAGCAAATGCAGATGAATTCGTGCTATCAGAATTGAGTTATTTATTCAATATGCGCTATATTTTTCCTGACTTCGCACTCTAGGAAATGATCAGTGTCATTTTTGTAATTTGTTGGTGCTCGGGTTAGATGTGATATGATTTAAAAGTAATATGTAATAATCAAAACATTTTTTCAACAAATCCAATTTCCAGAGTATATTTTCTCCTTTCCTTTTGAAAGCCACGCACGCTCTGTAATGTGATACATTGAAACAAGACGTCCGTGGGCAACAAAGCTCACCTGAGCTCACCTGGATAAAATACAGAAACAAGACTAGCACGGACGCAACAGAAAGCCAAGGCTTTACATTGAATAATTGTATATACTACATGTCTCAAGATGCTTGCAAATAATTTTCAAATATGATGTACTTAAATTACTTTTCTCCATATATTTGGAAGATTTTGATAGTTTTCTACAGAGAACCTTTGGTTTTCTTTCCAATCTAACCCGAGGTGCCATTGCTACAAATCGGAATGCATGCACCGAGAAATAATGGAGAATGTTTGCCAAATTGTAGAACCTAGTTGATGAGAAAATAAAACAAGAGGCCCGTGGGCCACATCACTCACCTGAGTATCCTTGGCCCTGCTGTTGCTCAGCTACTATAATTTTTAAAAGATTTACTCATTGCCATAAAATATTCACCCCATATTCTGGCCCCAATCTAGCCTTAAAGGGTCATGCCATAACAGAACTTCAATTCACACAACATGGGAATGCCTCAACGCCAATATGACTAATAAGGGCTTGCTGTTCTAGATAAATTTAAGGTCAGGGTGACAAAGTCAAAAATATGAAATGAAGGGCATTGTCATAAGATATATATAATTATGAAAGATCTACCTATGGTCGTTATAACAATCTAGTTTGCCAATACAACCTGTTCTTGGGTCAAATGCTGTGACGTGTTTCATACCAATTGTTAGTCCGTTATTGGCGACATTGATTTTGACTACGGATAACTCCGTTTACCTAAAGATATAGGATTCACGACGGGTGTGACCGATCGAAAAAAGATGCTTACCCCTCTCCATTCTCTCACCGGAGGTCGCGTTACGCAACCTTCACTTACGCATCTGTCAACGCTTGGAATCACGTGACAATATAATCACATGACATAAACAATCATTCCCGTTCCCTTTCCCGTTAAATGTTCTGGCAACAGCTGATATGTCAGGCTCTCGACATATCCCACTGGCACTTTGATAAGTACATTTTTTAGCATTTACATGTGTATCTGTTAACTCTTTAAAAAATTTCAAATTTTATCGTATTTTTTACAGCCTTTCTTACTTTTGATTCCATGTTTACATTAAATCTCCACCACGTGAATGTTCTACATTCAGACGCATATTACGAAGTAGGTCCAAATTTAAGATAAGAAAACAGCGATTTTAAACAATTTACAGTAAGAATCAATTTGATTGCACCAAAAGTATTTCATAATATGACTAAATATTTAGTTCAAAACATAAATGTTGGATGTTAGAAACTTTTACAAGATATCTGTAAATTTAGCGTGGACACGAAGTCCCAGAGCTCGGAAGAGACTCGACCTGAAGCAGGCCTCCCGTCAAACACCAGAGTCACTACGCTGCCACCAATTTGTAACGTATAGTGGTCACCCAGCCAAGTGCTGATCACGCTCGTCGTTGCTTAACTTGCGTTATGAAGAGAGACACTTCTACCACATCACTAGAAAAGCTGGCTCTCTAGCGAGGCAGTGTAAGTTCCTTCTTATACTGTCCGCTACACTTATTTCTGGATGATTATATATTTATTCCATCGTCATCGAAAGAAATTTGTTTTTATTTTTAGTCGCCAAGATGCTCAAGCAGTCAAGCACACTGGGCATACGCTGCTAGGGGGGTTGTATTATGAACACCCTTTTTCTCAGTCTTTAACAGCAAACACTAGCACTGTCAGTACATATGAAACAGACATTAGACTCCACATTGATCACTAATTTTCGTCACACTTCTAGGGAATGGAAATTAATTTATATATTGTAAATGATTTATGTTCGTTTGAGTGGAACGAGTTAGAACATAAAACTATAATTGTTATTCTTGGTAAAACATCAAAGTAGTATCGGATCATTTCCTCATGCATTTTCTGACGTAATTGAATTAGGAGTAGTGTACCTAAAACGAGCTCCAGTGGGGAAGCTTCCTCAAAATATGCATTTTTTTCTATCTTTTTCTCTTATTTTCCCCGATGGGACTTATATCAGTTTTGAATTTTACCGGAGACATAAGTCACTATATGGTTTTGAATTTTTTACTTAAGGAAAAGGGTAATACATGTATATGACTAGGCTACATGTATGTCTTTACTTCAACCGAAAATATATATAATCCCCAAATAATCTCGCAGCATGCAGACACCCCGTTTCAACATACTTTCTATAGTCAAAGAGCGATAACTTTCATAGCTGTAGAAATGTAACTCTCTGTGAAAACTGTCCCAATATTTTCCCCGAGAGTTACAGTTCTGCAGCTATGACTTTTTCTAAGGACAATTAGTCAGTATAACTGTCTTATACGCTTTTCAACTAGATTATCATTTAAAGAAAAATCCAAGTAAAATTAAAAAAAGAAAAAACAACTCCGCAGTTTCATCAATAAGTCATGCCAAGAAATCCCGTCCGGTCTGAATCCGTTGACTTCAATAGGGCCATATTACATGCTGATTAATAGTAGCCGTCGCTTATCTCTTAATTGCGGTCACTGATTTATAACGGTTTTTCTATACCGGAGATTTTGCTAAGAATTTCTTAGCATGATCCAAAATTATTTCTTGAAGCTAATTTATACCGACTTTCTCGAATTCACAAATGTTGTTAATCTAAATGACGTTACTGTATCTGATGTGGTTATAATTTGCGTAGTGCAGGTGTGATCATGACTAGCTGATGTTTCCTGTACCAAAATAAATGTCCGAGTGATAACTACCATGATTAGAATAACAGGGCGACGAAATTTACCAAACAATTAGTGTAAAACACACCAGAAACATTCTACCTAATGACAGGTTGTATTCTCAAATAATACCACCATAACAACCATAGAAAATGTGCTCCTGCATGTAACAACTTGTCAGTAACGACCATAGGCTCCTGCATGCGACCATAGACTCCTACATGTAACGTCAACTTGTCAGTAACGACCATAGACTCCTACTTGTAACGTCAACTTGTCAGTAACGACCATAGACTCCTACATGTAACGTCAGCTTGTCAGTAACGGACATAGGCTCCTACATGTAATGTCAACTTGTCAGTAACGAACATAGGCTCCTACATGTAACGTCAACTTGTCAGTAACGACCATAGACTCCTACATGTAACGTCAGCTTGTCAGTAACGACCATAGGCTCCTACATGTAACGTCAGCTTGTCAGTAATTAGCAGAGGCTCCTACATGTAACGTCAACTTGTCAGTAACGAACATAGACTCCTATATGTAATGTCAACTTGTCAGTAACGACCATAGACTCCTACATGTAACGTCAACTTGTCAGTAACGACCATAGGCTCCTACATGTAACGTCAACTTGTCAGTAACGACCATAGACTCCTACATGTAACGTCAACTTGTCAGTAACTAACATAGGCTCCTACATGTAACGTCAACATGCCAGTAACGAGCAGAGGCTCCTACATGTAACGTCAACTTGTCAGTAACGAACACAGGCTCCTACATGTAACGTCACCTTGTCAGTAACGACCATAGACTCCTACATGTAACGTCAACTTGTCAGTAACGAACATAGGCTCCTACATGTAACGTCAACTTGTCAGTAACGACCATAGACTCCTACATGTAACGTCAACTTGTCAGTAACGAACATAGGCTCCTACATGTAACGTCAACTTGTCAGTAACGAACATAGGCTCCTACATGTAACGTCAACTTGTCAGTAACGAGCAGAGGCTCCTACATGTAACGTCAACTTAATTGTCAGTAACGACCATAGGCTCCTATATGTAACGTCAACTTCTCAGTAACGACCATAGGCTCCTACATGTAACGTCAACCTGACAGTAACGACCACAGACTCCTACATGTAACGTCAACCTGTCAGTAACGACCATAGGCTCCAACATGTAACGTCAACTTCTCAGTAACGACCATAGGCTCCTACATGTAACGTCAACCTGTCAGTAACGAACATAGGCTCCTACATGTAACGTCAACTTGTCAGTAACGACCATAGACTCCTACATGTAACGTCAACTTGTCAGTAACTAACATAGACTCCTACATGTAACGTCAACTTAATTGTCAGTAACGACCATAGGCTCCTATATGTAACGTCAGCTTGTCAGTAACGAACATAGGCTCCTACATGTAACGTCAACTTGTCAGTAACGACCATAGGCTCCTACATGTAACGTCAGCTTGTCAGTAACGACCATAGGCTCCTACATGTAACGTCAACTTGTCAGTAACGACCATAGACTCCTACATGTAACGTCAGCTTGTCAGTAACGACCATAGGCTCCTACATGTAACGTCAGCTTGTCAGTAACGACCATAGGCTCCTACATGTAACGTCAGCTTGTCAGTAACGACCATAGACTCCTACATGTAACGTCAACTTCTCAGTAACGACCATAGGCTCCTGCATGTAACAACTTGTCAGTAACGACCATAGACTCCTACATGTAATGTCAACTTGTCAGTAACGACCATAGACTCCTACATGTAACGTCAGCTTGTCAGTAACGACCATAGACTCCTACATGTAACGTCAGCTTGTCAGTAACGACCATAGACTCCTACATGTAACGTCAACTTGTCAGTAACGAACATAGACTCCTACATGTAACGTCAACTTGTCAGTGACGACCATAGACTCCTACATGTAACGTCAACTTGTCAGTAACGACCATAGACTCCTACATGTAACGTCAGCTTGTCAGTAACGACCATAGACTCCTACATGTAACGTCAACTTGTCAGTAATGAGCAGAGGCTCCTACATGTAACGTCAACTTGTCAGTAACTAACATATACTCCTACATGTAACGTCAGCTTGTCAGTAACGACCATAGACTCCTACATGTAACGTCAACTTGTCAGTAACGACCATAGACTCCTACATGTAACGTCAACTTGTCAGTAACGACCATAGGCTCCTACATGTAACGTCAGCTTGTCAGTAACGACCATAGACTCCTACATGTAACGTCAGCTTGTCAGTAACGACCATAGACTCCTACATGTAACGTCAACTTGTCAGTAACGACCATAGACTCCTACATGTAACGTCAGCTTGTCAGTAACGACCATAGGCTCCTACATGTAACGTCAACTTGTCAGTAACGACCATAGGCTCCTACATGTAACGTCAACTTGTCAGTAATGAGCAGAGGCTCCTACATGTAACGTCAACTTGTCAGTAATGAGCAGAGGCTCCTACATGTAACGTCAACTTGTCAGTAACGACCATAGACTCCTACATGTAACGTCAACTTGTCAGTAACTAACATAGGCTCCTACATGTAACGTCAACATGTCAGTAACGAACATAGGCTCCTACATGTAACGTCAACTTGTCAGTAACGAACATAGGCTCCTACATGTAACGTCAACTTGTCAGTAACGACCATAGACTCCTACATGTAACGTCAGCTTGTCAGTAACGACCATAGACTCCTACATGTAACGTCAACTTGTCAGTAACGACCATAGGCTCCTACATGTAACGTCAACTTGTCAGTAACGACCATAGACTCCTACATGTAACGTCAACTTGTCAGTAACGAGCAGAGGCTCCTACATGTAACGTCAACTTGTCAGTAACGACCATAGACTCCTACATGTAACGTCAGCTTGTCAGTAACGACCATAGACTCCTACATGTAACGTCAACTTGTCAGTAACGACCATAGGCTCCTACATGTAACGTCAACTTGTCAGTAACGACCATAGACTCCTACATGTAACGTCAACTTGTCAGTAACGAGCAGAGGCTCCTACATGTAACAACTTGTCAGTAACGACCATAGGCTCCTACATGTAACAACTTGTCAGTAACGACCATAGACTCCTACATGTAATGTCAACTTGTCAGTAACGACCATAGACTCCTACATGTAATGTCAACTTGTCAGTAACGAACATAGACTCCTACATGTAACGTCAACTTGTCAGTAACGACCATAGACTCCTATATGTAACGTCAACTTGTCAGTAACGACCATAGACTCCTACATGTAACGTCAACTTGTCAGTAACGACCATAGACTCCTACATGTAACGTCAACTTGTCAGTAACGAGCAGAGGCTCCTACATGTAACGTCAACTTGTCAGTAACGACCATAGGCTCCTACATATAACGTCAGCTTGTCAGTAACGACCATAGGCTCCTACATGTAACGTCAACTTGTCAGTAATGAGCAGAGGCTCCTACATGTAACGTCAACTTGTCAGTAACGACCATAGAATTTGCGAAATGCTGACTTTATACGAGAATGTTGAAACTCCTGTAACATCAATGTATGTGTCAGTAGCATGCCTTAGTTGAAAAATTAATCAAACGTTGAATATGTTCTCGTGAATTTAATCAGTTGGGAGGCAGAAACACCATATGCAGGTGATAATGGAATATTGCAACAAAAAAATGGGAAGTTGACGATGTAGATAACTGAGGTCATTCTGTTAAATTTGTCATAAAGTTTAGTCGTTAGTTTGCCGTTAGCGTCTACGTTCAGTTAAAAGTAATAATTGAAACAGAAATGAACGACCCTGTGGTTTTTTTAATTTCGAATTCACTGGGATATATCGAATCGACACATGAATGAAAATAAATACTGCGCATAGATAAAATGTTGTCGGTGTATCTAATTATATAAATGTCGAGTATTGAAGGCCACAGCAAGAAATGTCTTGTTCTTATGTTGAAGTTTTGGAATTAATTCTGCCTTACAAGAATGCAAACATAGGTCAGCTAATAAATGAGCATAATTTGTGCCCGTGGAAATTCCAAAAGACTGATCTCCAAAGACTAAGTAGATATTGTCAATGAGGAGCTCCAGCTACACCTATAACACTAGTTATAAATTCCAGACGATCAGCTGCACCTATAACACTAGTTATAAATTCCAGACGATCAGCTGCACCTATAACAATAGTTATAAATTCCAGACGACATGAAGAGAGAAGGACTATCATTCTGAATGGATCCAGGAATTTGTGAAAAAAGGGGGGGGGTTAGCACTTGATCTTTAAGGTACTTTTCACAACCTCCACCCCTACCCAATTTAACCCTTTGCTTGTATACATAACATCTTAGGGAGATGTTGAGACAGTTTTATACATGAAAATGCTTAGTTATTTACTTCTTGTTTCCGAAGTTTTAGTCTTCCTAGTCGTGGTACTCAGATTTTGCAATGATTTTTTTTTTTATTTAAAAAAGTTGATTTTAAGGTTACTCCCAATGGGCCGGGGGGGGGGGGGGGGGGGGGGGGACCTAGGCCCCAGAACTCTTTGGTAAATGGTGCAAAATCCTGCATTCTGAGCATTTTCTGGCACTTCTTTTTCACTTTCAAATTGTCTACTTCCTAAACAACACTTTTATGTAACATATGCATTTTTGAATTCTTAAGTGATACTTGTATTTGAAGAAAATATCGTCAATATATATCAGTGTTTCGTCTTGCTTATCCTAGAATTAAATGATATACTGGTGTTGATAAATTTGAATGATGCAATTACATGCAAGTATCCACCTTTCATATCATTTTGACTCAAATTCTCTTTATTATTGAATTTGGTTCGCAAAGGGGGGGGGGGTCCCCCCCCCCCTTCTGGGTCCGCCCTTGCATCCATTACGGTCCCTTTTAAAAATGGATATTTGAAAAATCTAGAAGAAAACTAAAATTTGATGCAAGTACTTTGATACTAGGTATCCCTAGGGAAGATGAAATCATTAATCTTATGATATTGTTTGTCAAAAGAAAAATCTAAACTTTCTATTTCAGAATGTAGTTAAGAACTTGAAAACATTTTCATTCAATTCACAAAACAAATAATGGAACTGATGTATACAATAGAAAATGGTTGAACCGGAAATGTTTATTTGAAAATACGTTAAAGTAACAATCTCTCAATAATTTGTCGCCATATATTTCAGCCATGATGTGCATGTATGTGAGTGATTTGTATGTTTGTCTATAATAAAAATTTTAAAAAAAGAAAGAAAAAAATGGATGTAGATACTGAAATCTTCAACAGGCTTATTGCGTGCAGCAACTGAATCTCTTCCAATGATGATATAGATGTTTTCAATTCAAGACATCAATATTTCATTTATTGTGTGCATTAATAAAATTAATGATACCATTAATTGTATTAATGGGTGCATTAACTGAATTATTTAAAACATTAATTCATTTGCAAAATCAATGCTTTTTGATTGAATGAAAAGTATCTTGCGCGCGATAATATTCATATGTTACTATCTCAGAACATCAATCGTAACTACTCGGCTATTTCCGTAACCGCAAATACGGAAAATGACGAGCGTGATCCGATTGATATAATTTATTAACGTATGTCTATCTGCCCAAAATATATTAATGACATAATCAATTTCATCAATGCCCACATAATTGAATGGATGGTATTATTAATCTATCAAAGAGAGAGAGAGAGAGAGAGAGAGAGAGAGAGAGAGAGAGAGAGAGAGTAAACTTTGTTTAAGGATTATAAATGTAAAATCATTTATTCTTTCTTAAAAGAGCTCTTTTTTAAAATTCAAACTATATTTTATTCACAAAGCGAATGGGATCGGGCAGTAGGCATAGCCTATTTTAGCCCTGTCCTTACATCAAGGTCAAGTGTGAAATGGAAATACAAGGCACACACATATACAAATACATAACATATACACCAGAGAACAATCACATGAACGAGCACATTTATAGAAATAAAAGTACGAATAGATAGACTGAGAAAAGTCTCGATAAATGCACATGTATACGTACGCACATATATACACACATATAGAATGAGTAAACGAAAAAGAAAAAGAAAAAAATGAAAAAAAATAAAATAAAATAAAAACTGAAAAACATTTATACAATTTGAAAGAGAAAGAAAAGTAAGGATATATAAGGAGGGGGGAGGGGGCAGTACCGGTAAAAGGGGAAAACAAAATAATGAAAATAGAACCTATTAGTTTCCAAGATATATATACTTTTGAACAATTTCAAAAATCTTTTCATTGTATTTTAAACATTTTTCACCATATAAAAATAAATTTAGTGATAAAGGAACAGAAAGTTGCATTTCATTGATGGACAAGATTAGCTTAGTTCTATGGTCAGCAAACTCAGGACATTTGAAGAAGAAATGAAAGGAATCTTCAGTATGGTGGCCACACCTATCACAAGTAGCACTACTGAGGATATTATTGATGGAAGTAAAGAGTTTGAATACCTTCAATACGTTCAAATATTGTTTATAATGTGTTGATTTGGTGTTCCATACGTCACTAAAATATTGGGAAAACCGAAAGATGTTTACAACCCTGACCCCCGGGATCGGAGGCAGCTGTAATGAGGGGCGAAACGTTTACGTAAGATTGTATTAAAAAATTATCGAAAGATCTTAATTTTAAGATGTATAGGGTCATAAGTTCTCCTAACGTGTCAATGTCCGAAGTGAATCCAACGAAGAAACTACCAAAAAAAAAAAAAAAAAAAAAAAAAATTTAAAATATAACTTTGTCGAATTGGGAGCTGTGTTTGTTAATTCCTTCAAGCAGGGCGGAGACACAATAAAAGGCTTAAAGTTTAACATAGAAATATTTAGGAGAGATTTGTCAAATTAATCAGTATGTAAATATCAGACTGTACATGTACATTATGTAGATTAAGGTTTGCCTAAAGCCTTAATGCTCTCATAGTCAGTGGTTAAAATTTATTTACATTCAGGTTTTCACAAAAGAAGATACTTTTAAAATCCCGTCAACAAGGGCAAGTTTTGACGGGAGGGGGGGGGGGGGGGTGTGTGTTAAAATCTGCCATTATTAAAAAAAAAATTCAATAGCTATTTTTCTTTTCTTTTCCTTTTTTCAGATCTAGAATACGAATTAAACAAAACATGACTCATGCTTTAATTTGTTCCAATATGCAGCTTTCCACTCCTCATTCGGCTTGATAGTTAAAATAGGCACGAAAACTATACATCTAAAAAGAGTAAAGGGTATGACACGCTGTACAGTGTATTTGTATTTATTCCTCTTCAAAGATATCTCATATTTTATGATATAACTTATAAAAGTTATAAGATATCTTCTAAAGTTTATGAGATATCTTATATCCTTTATAAGATATCTCATAAAAGATATGAGATATCTTATATATTTTCCTATATATAAGATATCATATCAAACATATAAGATATCTTTATATAGGTTTTATAAGGTATCTCATAAACTTTTTAAGATATCTTATATACATGTATTTTATAAGATGTCTCATAAATGAATTTTTAATAGATACCTTAAATCTTTTATAAGATATCTCATAAACTTTATGAAATATATTGTTTAATACACAAAAAGTTTATGAGATATCTTATTTAGTTTATAAGATATCTTATATATTTTATGAGATATCTTATAAATTGTAAATTATATGAGATAAGTAAGATATGTTATAAAGTTTATAAGATATCTTATCAATCATGTAAAAGATATCTTATACGATTTATAAAATATCTTATAAAAATAAATTCATAAGATATCTTCTATTTCTTATTAGCATATTCTAAATACTTAATAAGATATCTTGTTTGATATAGAATCTATACTTGATTAGATAACTTAACTTTATGAGATATGTACATGTATATAACTTATATAGTTTATAAGATATCTTATATATTAAATTAGATGTCTTATAAACTGTAAATTATATGAGATATCTTATAAAATTTATTAGATATCGTATCAAAAATAGAAAATATCTCATAATAATATAAGATATATATAATTCTTTAGAGAGGAATAAATATGAATATGGCGTGCCATAAAAGAGGGGGGGGGTGTAGCATATTTGTTGCTTTGTTACAATGACAACTCACAAATACATAAATTAATTGATTGTATGATGTCCGAGGAAAATGACAAATTAATAGGCCTATTGTTAACAATGTTAAAACTAGGCAAAAACATCTCATTGTATGCTGTGGGGCCTATACGAGGTGCAGTATTATACCCGGAGCTGATTAAAAAGACAACGTTTTGTGCCTTTGTTTCTTGACAAAGGCATTATGATGCACAAGTGACATTTCAGTCTTGTGTAATTTTAAAACAATAACAAGAAGTGATACGTTGCATACCTAGGTCTATCGCAAAATTTATTAACTAACCGTGGTGACCTTTTGATCCGAGCACTGAGTCACGTGACAGGAAGTTGATATTATGGACAATCAAGATGGCGACGAATTGTCGAAGGAAAAGAGAATGTGAAATAAATTTTACAGAATGAAGGTATTTACTAAAGTTTTACTATTTATCACAGTTAACGATTATAGTGTACATTCGATAATTTAAAATTGTCGGGTTACAGTATTTTGTTACAAGAAGACGTGAGGTAATGGTTTTCACACTAGACACATGACAGAAGGTTTATTAACTCCATCAGATCGTTAAGTTTTCTTCAAGTAAGGGTAATGTTTTTTAAAGTTAGAGTTTAAAAAGGGTACGCATTTTAGTGGCTTTAATATATTTAGTTCATGTGTTAGATATTAGTTTGATTTCATCGTAAGATATTGGTATTTTAATTCTTAATTGACATTAAATAGGCCTACATGATAAATCTCATTTCAAATTGACGTACAGACATTTTCGATGATATATAAATGTAAAGGTGCAATGATTCATGTTCTTTGTGTATAGTAATATGACAATTTTATTTTCAGATAGGTGTTAAATATATAGATTATTGGTGAGGAGAAGAACCATGCTGGGAATAGTGAAAAGCCATATAATTGTGTCATGGTTGTTTTTTCTTTGGAGTGTTACAGTTCCACATGATGCGATAGGTAAGTCTCATATGAAATATGTCCTAAGGTATAGATGCAAAATATGCCCCAAAATTTTATTTCTTTTTCCTAGACTTGTAAGTGTGAGTTATTGCTAAGCATTTGTTAAAATGCTTAAATAGTAACATATCGTGCCTGATCCCTATATATGTGCATTTAAAGTTCAGTAAAATATATTCAGACCAATATACAGATACAAGAAACTGTTTTTTAAAATCTGTTGTTAAACAATAATTATAAACCTATCAAGTTGTATGGGGCTGTTGTTTCCCCTATAAAGGAAATCATTGTAGTATATTATTGGAAGGGGGGGGGGGGGGGGTACTATATCATAGGTAAGACATTTTTATAAGATCCCAGGGGCTGGTAATTTGTTGTACACATGTATAAAGCATTTTACCACTTCCATGTTTATTACTCTTGATACAAACAAATTTTATCATCAAGGAAATCTAACAACTTTATTACATGTTTATCACCCAAACTTCTGATGGATTACTTGTTTTATGATACTTTAACATAATTAACACAGCTGTGTGGCACCATTTAGTAAAGACAATTTGTACATGTTAAGAATATATTGATAATAGTTACACATGAAATATACAATGAATTAAAAGTTGATATGTAATATTGGAAAATATTATTCAATGTGACAAATTTTGTCCGTAAAATACATTTATTTTAAATTTAAAAATATTTATATATACTCTCAACTGAATGATTTAAAGAATCTGATAATGAGATCAATTATTTATATGATATGTATTTTAAGCTCTTTAAGGGCTTATCTGAGAAAACAAACATTTAGGTTTATTTATGATATATTATGTGTATGAATAAGAAGTTGGTCATCGTTTAAAGTTGGGGTTTTGATTGTGTTTAATATCAGGTCAAGTTTGTTGGTTTTTACTGGGTTAATATGGTGAGGAGGAAATTGAGATTTCATTTCTTTCTAAAGAGAAGTGAGTGAGTTTGTGAAAAAAGTACAATGGATCTTTTTTATGACATAATTAAGAAATCAAGAGTGTGTGACCAAGGAAATTGTTTGATTGTCAGGCCATCTGCTCATTCTGCTGGTACACTATGTTATGTAATTCCTAAATCATTAAAGAAGACACAATCTGTTGGTTGTAAAACTTTAACCCATGCCCCACAGATTGTTGATATGTAACATGTGTAAAGAAATGTTGGTGTATATTTCATGTTGATTTCCCAGAAAAATGTCTAGCTATCCAATCATATTATGCTCTCTCCTAATAGTGTTTTTAACAAATTTGTTCATGTGCATATGTCTGATTTAAGATTTAAACAAAATTCAGATTAGTGTCCAAGTGTCTGTAGGTTGCTGTAATTTTAATATATACATATTTTTTTTTGGTTGTATATCATTTGTTTCGTTATTTTGACTGTATGCCAACATGGTAATGTCAATAAATAAATTGAAATTGAATATAAATGAAAACAAACGGTATAGATGCTCTGATTGAGAATCATAATTTACCACACTCATTGTCTTACAAAAGCCACTAACACATTTAAATAGCACACACATTTACATCATACTCCTATCTGTTTAGACTTGAGAACATTTCAGAAATGAACTTTTCTGTTTAAATTCTTAATTACAGGGCAAGTTTGTTTGTCAGACTACGGTGTTTTATAATTAAATACAGTGTTTAGGCCATGTTTCATCAAGTATTTAGTATTTATTTATAGTATTTAATTCCATTGAATACCTAAATTGATTATGTGTTTAAGATATATGTCATGGGTGCATTTTCATGCAGTCTTGCCTTTTAGCAAGTTTCAATGAAGACCAATTTCTAAGCAAAACTTAACACACATTCATGAGATTTTTAAAGGTATTCAAGTTAACTGTTGTAAACTTGACGAGTTAATAATCAATTTAGTCTGATAAGTGTTTTAATGAAAAACAGCGTTTTTTGTCAATTCACTGAGGACTGTGAAGGTAATTTACTTAAGTGTGCACTAATTGTTGTCATTTCTCACCAGGTGTGGTGACTAATTACAGGTGTGCACACCATACATTATCCTGTCCTAAGACACCATGGGAAGGTGTTGTTAACCCATTCAAACACTGCAGGATTTCTGTGGGTTTATTTCATGGCTAGGATTACTGCCAAAGTAAACAAACACTGTCCTCTCATGTCAAATTCTTATGAATTTAATGTATCCAAACTTCCTATCCTAACAAAAGTTTAAAAATGTGTATTTGAATACCTTGTAAATTTATACATGTAGTACATCTATTTCTACATACATATGTCTTGTGTATGCTCCTGAGTATAAGTAATGGTATCAAAATTTAACTGTCAGTCACACCTGTGATGATATACAATGTATATGTTCTCCAGTGATTTTATCACAGTATTCAGGCATTCCTTGCTGGAAGGTTGTTAACATGATGAGTAAAGGAATAAAATAAAAAAGATTAGGGTATCTGAACTGTTGTGAAAACGAAGCAGATGCGTTTTGCGAGACAAAAGTGTTTTCTGTCTTGGTGATGAGTATCATCAATGAAATGCTCAGAAAAGTGCACATGGCCTTAATTTATATAGCACGCTTTTCGGCCATGTGGAATATTTCAGATGGTCTGTCTGAAAAATAATGAGTTTTCTTCATATATAGGAAGGAAATCCAGCATGAATTTTAATTTCTACATCAGAAAAATAACATCACATACATGTTAGTATGCCCCCCGGACTCACAATGCAATTACGTTATTGACATTTTGAAGACTAGTATATGATTTATTCATGTACATTTGTAGTGTGGATAATATGATAGATCTTTATTAAATTTTAGTCAGAATATGCACGTGTCTGTGGTGATTGATCCAAAGAATCACTCTCTTGGAGTAATCAGTTCTAGCTCAGCAGGAATGCAGGCTCCATATAGGCACAGTAGTATTGATCTATGGCAAAGCTGTGCTAAGAATAGGGGATTAATTGTCCTCAGAATCTACAATACCATAACACAAGTGACCTGAAAACTCATCTACAGAAACTCATTAACGAAGCTGATACATTAATGCCCTGTAAGTGAACAGCATGGAGAATTTCCTCCTTCACAGCTTCAGGGAATAGACTGTACTGAGTCATTAATGCTCAGAAAGTCAATTAGTCCTGGAGAAGTGACATTGTGTCCCAGTCTGAACTCTTCACCCACTCCTGTATATATTGATTGGTATTCTGGGATTTATCCTTATAGTACAAAGAGATCATCTCTTAGATGTACACACGGCTGAGGGGATCAAGTGCACGATCAAGGTGTAGTGTTTCTCAGAGCGATGAATGGGTGGCAATGTCACACTGAATGACAATGTCAAATGGATGGTACATTACCCAAGAATTTTCACATAAGATTCTATAGTGAATGTAGGCCTAAATAAGATCCACTCTGATCAATAATTATCTTGAGATAATTACAAGTACAAGTTTATATATATGATTAAACAGACATTCATATTTAATATAACGTGGCATAGATTCATATAATTTTACATACTGATTCAGATATTGGAAGTTCAGTCAGAAAGTGGGTAGAATGTTTAGAAGTGCTAACTATTTAATAACTTAATTGTTATGATGTTGAAAAAACTTTTGAAAAAAAGATTGAAGTTGTATGAAGAATTCAAGATGTATTAATAATTTCTGTTATTGAATCAAGTATATGAAATCTCTTGAATAGTCCAGTCTTATGGTTAACATGTGATATTGCCATTTCAGTGTATGGCCAGATTATTACCACACCGACATCAGATAATGCCAGTAGCATCCCTGTCTCATCCCCCACCCCAAGTCCAACCACCCCCATAATTCAAGTCACCACCGAAGCTGCCACCACCACAAAACCAGACCCCAAACCGGTGCCCCCACTCAATATTGTGTTTGGACAAGTGGGTAGGAATGCTTCTGTGCCTTGCTTCATTGATGCCTTGGCGGTGTATCCAGACAAGATGCTCTCTACCACCTGGAAGAAGAACCGGATGTTCATCGTGAATGCTGCCATGGGCGAGGATGGGAAGTTGTCGCTGTCGTACCTGGATGATGAGCTGAAGAAGAAATACGAAGTGGAAGAGGATTACAGTTTGGTGGTCACTGAGCTGGAAATGAAGGACACAACTAATTTTACCTGCACTGTCATCAAGTTTCAGACAGATCAGCGTTTAGTGCACGATGTCATCTACACCAATATTACCTATCTGCTGGTTCAAGGTTAGAGGGTTATACAGTACTGAGATACAGTGTTACGGAAGTCATACATTTCAGTGACCATACTTCCTCTTCATCGAGATTTTTATGGCTTTGCAGCCAAGATGTTGTGTGTCACAATACTGATTGAATTGTCACTGACTGGGTTCTTATTATTCTGTCAAGCAAAATCTTACTCTGATACTCCTCCCCCTTTGTTGGAGGGGGGGGGGGGGGTGTTGACTAATTCTACGTAGTACCATGGCTGTTGATAGTGAATATCCTCTGTGTAACTTGTTTAAATATAAAGGGAAAGTAATAGAGATGTGATCTGATGAACCGTATACAGTGTTGTATATAGATATTCTTCACTTTAGACTAAGTCAGATTTACATACATGTATTTTATATCTGTGACAAATATTTTTATGAAATTTAATGATTTTGAATCCAAGCAGAGTAAGTCCCTGTCCATTGTTAACTATTGTCAATTTCTGTCATGTTTTCCAGATGTGCCTTCCCCTCCAGGGCGTCCCAGTATCTTAGAGAAATCCTCCCGAACTGCCAAAATCAGCTGGTCCCCCAGTCAAACTGACAACAACAGTCCCATAATGCACTATTCTGTCAATGTTATGTAAGTGGTTTAGTATTATATATAGTATGGTTCACCGATAGCTCCTACCCTCAGCAGCCAGCTGGAGTTGTAAGAAATTGACATGTTCATGTCTTTTTCATCTGAAATGAAGTCACTACCAAGGATGATTAAAGAAATCTTTGAAATTGTTTTTACGGGTACATTACATGGGTGATGGGAATTTACTTCATTGAAGGAGTGTGGAATTGATGGTAAAGAAATCTTTGAAATTGTATGGATACATTTTGTAGGTGATGGGAATTTTGGTATTGTTTCACTAAGCATGTCTTGTAATAACCAAGTATCAGAATGATCATGCTAATGTTTTTTCACTGAAACCTGGCATGTCCTTTATGATTAACTAGGGACAGAACTATGATCAATCAAGGCAGATCTCACTTTTCTTCTAGACACAGATGGTAATCTAACTAACTTGGTATTGGGTATTGCACACAAATACAGCTTTTCTTTGTGCTGGTGCAGGGTAACCATGATACTATTCAGAAGCCGCTCAAAAATTAATTTGACTTCTTTTAATCTTTAACTGCATAAGTCTGCTACTTGTTTGTATGAAATTTTCCTCCTAAAATGAATTTCTGATGGCTGACCTACATGTACAGATACATTATAAATGTTGACATATTTAGCAGTGAAGTTGTAAAATCAGACTTCCTGCAACCTAGAGCAGACAATATGTTAGTGATAAAATAAAAAAATCATCTTTTGATTTGACTTATTTTGCTTTTAATATGTTAAACTTCAGTAGTGACTGTTAAATTTAGTGAACTGAAACATTTCTGACATAATAAAACTTGTCTGATTTATATTTCAGCACCAAACTTTGAATTCTGTTATGACAGAAATAATTCTGAAACTGAAACATAACTCTAATTCGGATGTTGTCTATAATCCTGAGATTTATTTTTACGGTACCGAGCATGTCCGCATTAAACAAGTTTCACTGTATTTCTGTTATAGGAATAATATGGGCGTCAAAGTGAAACAAGTTTCTGTTTTCACCAATGAAAATCCTTCTGCGGTGTTGACTGGTCTCCATCCCTACACAGCTTACCAAATCACAGTTTCTGCGGTAAACAAAATAGGAACCAGTATAGAAAGTCAACTTAGTGATATTTTCTACACTGACTCGGAAGGTATGAAAATTTGCATTGTCTAGTTAATGAGTGCTGTGTTCTGACTGAATTTTGAGAAATAATTCTAAATGCTTTTTATGTCAGGAAAAATAACTTGACATTTCTTGATCTCTAGGATCCAATATCCATTAGGCTTTTAGGTCACCTGAGTAAACCCAGGTGACGTATTGCAATTGGTTGTCGTCCGTCATTGCGTTAACAATTGAACATTTTTAACTTCTTCTTAATATCTACGAGTCCAATTCTTTTCAAATTTGGTATGAGGCATCATTGGGACAAGGGTGACATAAATTGTAAATTTCAGGACTCCAGCACCACTTGGGCCCTAGGGGCAGGGCAATAACTGCCTAAAATTGAACAATTGAAAAATCTTCTCAAGAACTGCAGGCATGTAAGAAAAACTAAATGCATAGTGATGTAGAACAGGAAGATCTCTACCAAAATTGTAAATTTCATGATCCCCGGGTTAGGGGTTCTGACCCCAGGGCAGGGCCAAACTTGTTATATAGTGTTAATGTGTAAAACACTTAAATACCATCTTCTTTAGTGCTATTGATACGAAATTGAAAGTAGATATTTAGAAAGAACAGGTAGTCCTTTACCAAAATTGTAAATTTGATGATCCCAAGGGTAGGGGTTTTGGTATCAGAGTGGGGCCAAAATGGTCAGTTACTACAATGTAAATGTGTGAACAATAGACATTTTTAACTTCTTGACAACTATCATTCCAATTGTTATCAAATTTGGTATGAAACATATTTTGAACAAGGGGAACATAAATTGTAAATTTCAGGATTCCTGCAACCCTGGGGCCTTCGGGGTGGGGCAAAAACTGCCTAAAATTGACCAATTTTCAAAAATCTTCTTCTCAAGAACCACACACTTGTAAGAAAAACTAAATGCATAGTGATGTAGAGCAGGAAGGCCTCTACCAACATTGTAAATTTCATGATACCTGGGATAGGGGTTCTGACCCCAGGGCAGGGCCAAACTTGGAATATAGTGCTAAATGGATAGAGCAGGTAGATCTAGTTTTTTACCAAAATTGCAAATTTGATTTTCTCCAGAGTAAGGGTTTTAACCCCAGGGTGGGGCCAAACTTAGTATATAGTATGTATTTTTAAGTTTGCTGATACTGTATAAGATCTAAATGCATACTTAGGAATAGCAGAAAAGGATGTACAAAAAATGGTGAATTTCATAACCCAGGGTTATGACTTTAGGATTAGTCATATCTTTTGATGTTTTAATGTAAATACCTATTATTTAAAGCCTCTCATCAGTGTATGCACTTTTGAGGGTAGTGAAGTTTTAAGAACTCATCTTGTGTTGCTGAACATTAGAATTTAGCTTAGGTATTCAGAACAGGAAATTTTTTGTAGATTTCAGAGCCTATGGAAGTAGTGATAGTTTTTCACTAGTATTCAGGTGACCGATAAGGCCTGTGGGCCACTTGTCATGATTTAGGAGTATACAGATAATTCAAGATAAAGCGGGACCCTTGTAGCCAATAGAAGATCAAAAGGCATTCATTATCAAATAGAATTAGATTAAGTTCATTCTTGTGAATTAAATGTATTGTAGCCCCTGAAGCCCCACCCCTCCATTTAGTGGCCACAAGTAACTTCAGCAGTAGAATCCATCTCTCCTGGGACCCGCCACCCCTCAACAAGCACCATGGTAACCTGGAGGGGTACAGAATTCAGTACACATCAGAGAGAGATGGGATCAATAGGGTCATTACAGTGGAGGATCCAAAGAAAACCGTAAGTGAAACTTTTACTACAGTGAGAAGGTCGTGAAGAGGAAGACGGACCATGTGTTGTGCCAGGTCAAACAGGGTTGGCAAAAAAGTGGTCAATGTGAGTATTGACCGGGCCAGTGGTCAATACTGGTTAAAACCGGTCAATAGTGGTTAATACTGGTCGATTGAAAATTATTTGGTCATTATAGTCTGTGTTATTTATTTTAAATGTTTAAGTGACCATTATGGTAAATACTGTAATTCATAACATGCACTATCAGTTTGTAATATACTTATAAGTCATAATATTAAATAATGTACAAAATGAATGTTGAATTGGGGATCAATTGTAAAAGTTTCTGTTCAAATTCCTTAGTTTAACAAGAACTACCTATAAGTATTGTTTCATTAATCTTCATTTTAATTGTTGAATAAACATTTGAGGGGGTGGGTTGGTGATGTTTTCATAACAATAACAGGCACACTGGTCATCTCTGGTCCCAGCCTATGCTTATTAACATCTGTCAACTCTGCTTCCTTTGCTCAGGTAATGCCCAGCTACCTTTTATTCTTAATCTGTCCAGGTACATGTATTAAGAGGTCTGTCTCCAATCGTCAAGCTATATGCTATAGAACTGTGACCCTCTGGTAGGTACTGAAGATATTTCGGTCAGTTTCAGCAAACCAAATATATTAAACTTATGAAACTACATTTGATTATGTAATGAAAAATATTAATCAACAATTGATCCTTATAATGAAAACACTTACTTTATCTTTGCAAGAAATGTACAAAAATAGGAAAATGGACAGTTTAAATCACAATTGACCATTATTGACCACTTGGGGAGTATTGACCAGGATGGTTAAAACCACTGGTTAAAACTGGGCACGGTTTTAATGGCCCAACCCTGAGGTCAAATCTTGCTCAGTGGAGTTCAGAATAATAGAACGTTCAGAACTATCAGATAAATATTGGACTTATTAATCTATGATGATGTAGAGGTATATGTATTTATATATCAATAATATATATTTATGTGTACAATTAATATGAAGAGCATTAAGGTGTATGACACTTTTCAGAATTTTAAAATCAGAACTTATCAAACTTCGGAACAGCATCAAAGTCTGTCATATATTCACTCTTTCTTTTTCTTTCTTTTTGGGAGTTGAACTATGTTCAATCTCCCTGGGTCATCACGCACTTTTCTGTGCAGTAATTTGTATTGATTTGTATAGTGGTCATCAGCGGGGGTTCTGTGTCAGCTGATTTACTCCTAGGTAAATCAACATAAACTTTTATAAACATCCGCCATTAAATAATCCATGTAACTTTTCTGAATTAATCTAATTTTGATAATTGACATGTAAATAAATGCAATGATATTGTATTCAAATCAATTTGAATACAAGATTTCGATCAAATTGATACTGATAGACATAGAAAAATAAAAGATAAGGTTGAAAATTGTCGTTTGTAGCACAGCGTCACCTATAAACATAGATAGGGAAACGAACGACAACTGCACACAAGCCCTATTGACACTGTGGCGCGAAATATCGAATATGGTGCGAAACCTCAGAAAATTTACAAGAAATAACTCTACAACATTGTGTATGTGTATATATTTGGGTTTTTTTTAATGTGATATAAAAAATGCTTGATGTTACATGTAGATTGAATTAAAACACGTCATTCCCAGTCAACAACTTTCGATTGGGATCGGAATACGAAATAAAATTTCTTATATCCGGTGGCAAAGTGAAACTGCTTCATGCTTCAAGTTATTGAATTACGTAGTAATTGCACGTTACACATTAGAGAACTATTCCTTTTAATAAAGAAAGTCACAAAATAGATACAAAATGAGTGTACCTTATTCATTACTGTTACCGAGCTTTCATCGACTATAATCTCGAAATGGCGTGTTTCGCTGCGCTTGATGATCTGACGGTAAGGTCCACATTTTCTACGTGAGTAGTGTGATATTTGTTTATGAATTTTTTGCGCATACATGGTATGTCTCGGCTAGGAATAATGGGTACTTTCTCACCTATGTATGTAAAGACATATTAATCTCTATTTTTAAAAATTTAGAACACTTTTATCAAATGACAATGTTTGAAAACGCTTAGAGCCCCGATGTCAGAATTTCCTTTTCCAAGACATCAATATGTCAAATTCATTATCCTTTTTGAATAGTATGTACCATATTTTGTACCAGTTATCCATTTTGAATCCCCTATTACAATGGGATTTTGCTGCACTCTGTAATGTTAGAGTGGATGTCATGAGTGTGTGTCAAACAGAAATTTTAAGAGCATGGGATAAGGTGCTGCCATGTATTACTTCACTATCAAAGTTTAACCCAGTTGCCACAATGTTGAATTTATGCTGCAAAAAGGATTGGAAATTGCTCTGGTCAAAACACATTGTTTATTTGTCTACAGATGAAAGAGACATGAGGATTCTCCCTCACAAACTGAAAAAAAAAAATAGTTATGGATCTTGTACATGTATAGTTTATTAATCACTATAGATTTCCAGCATCACAAGTCTGATTCCACTATATGCTTTCCATACTGTCAGGTTCATTCACTCCCTGTTTGAGCCACAGTATAATATCCCAAATACCTTGGCAATAAATAACATTATTTGACTAGTATTTCATTTTTAGCGGAGTTGTGATGAAGTAGAACTCGGCTTATGATCTGATGAAGTGCCTTTGGGCGGGCAGGCGGGCACGCATCAACATTTCATTTCCGCACCATAGCTCTTGAGCAAATTATAGGATCTCATTCAAACTTAGATGGATTGTCACCCTCAGTAAGATGAGAAAGCCTATCGATTCTGGGGTCACTAGGTCAAAGGTCAAGGTCACTGGCTATAAATAGACTGAAATTTGGAGAAAATTTTGTTTTCCGCACCATAGTTCTTGAACGAATTATAGGATCTCAATCAAACTTAGATCGATTAAGTAAGACAAGAAGCCTATCGATTCCGGGGTCACAAGGTCAAAGTCACAGTGGCTATAAATAGACTGAAATTTGGAGAAAATTTTGTTTTCTGCACTATAATTTTTTAACAAATTATAGGATCTCAATTAAACTTAGATGGATTATCGCCCTTGATGAGACAAAGAAGCCTATTGATTTTGGTCAAGGGTTAAAGGTCAAGGTCACAAAGGATTTAAGTCGGCTGAAATTTATGTACGCAAAATTTTGCTCCCTGCTTGATAATTCTTGAAAACTTTTCTGCCGGTTCCCTCTATGCCCATTCCTTGCGCAACTCGGCTTGTGCATTTCTGAAGCCCGACAATTTTTAATTTTTTTGAATTTCATTTATTTTGAGTTATTATACAATTATTTACCATTCCATTGATCCTCTACAGGACTGTAGTATACTCAGGTGACAGTTTAGCATATTGGACTACCTTTTCAAGTAATGAATCCTTAGAATTAGCTGTAACTAGGATTAAACTTGAATGTATATATACAGGGGAAAAACTTCTTCATAACTGCAAGGCATTGATAACCATATTGATTTGAATGTTTGGGCCATAATATGTGGTCACATTTTTCATGAGAATATAAAGGGGTGAAATTCTAGAAAACAACAACACGACTTCAGTTACTCGAGGAGCGTTGTGGCCCATGGGCCTTCCATTATCCATGTTTGCTGTTGTAACGCTTTGAAAAACAACAACAGTTGATTTATATCTAAAATCATGATAATATTCAGTCATTTATCCCCCTACCCTTCCAGTACTATCTTTTCTAACTGAATTTCCACAATGTTCAACTCCCACGAGTACTTTAAGTACTTTGATTTTTTTCTTGTCAGCAAAATCTGTTATGGATAAATCAGGTTAAATAAAAGAAGAATGAACATTAAATAAGTTGCAGATGGTGTACACCTGTGGTTAAACAGATTGAGTTAAGATAAACATGTAGATGGAATGTGTATAAAATTTAATGATTTTGCCTTTTACAGAAAATTACCCTCTTTGGCTTACAACCATTTGAGGCATATGAGGTGTCTGTGTTAGCGTTTAACAATATCGGCGAGGGACCTGCCGTGAAAAAACTTATCCGTACAGCAGAAGGAAGTAAGAATTATTTTTAGAAAATGTCATAGTAACTGTTTCTCGAAAATCAGAAATCATTGAGCATATTATTTTTGGTCGTTTTTAATCTCCTTTTTGCTGGTTGTCTGCAACCTTCACATTGAATGTGACCTTTGAACCATATTAGATACAGTCCTTCACTCAAGTAAAGGTAAATTAAGGTTTCATGTCAAGTCAAGGTCTTCCTTGAAGGTCAGATATATAAATAGGCCACCACAGGAATTTGGCACTGATTGAGGCATACATGTGTGTTTTATTAACTCCCCAATTTGTAAAAAAAAAAAACAAGCATCTCAAAAACACCAACAAAGATGGAACTATGTATTATTGGTAGACTATTGATTTACCTCGAGTTTCTGTTAGTTCCAGGAAAACCGCTGATGATCCACACCAACACACAGCCCATGTCCACATCATTTGTTGTCAAGTGGCTGGCTCCAGACCAAGTTAATGGACATATTATGAGTTACGAACTCCGCTGGCAACACAACAATATCACCAAGACCAAAGTGATCTCCAAATATCTGAATAATCCCATGCTGGAGCAAGTCACCAACTTAAGTAAGTTCTAGGACGGATGATTAAATAAGGAAAATCTTTTATGGGCTCTCCTTATTTTTCAGTGCGTGATTTTTGTTTTGCTTTGTGAGTTTATTATGAATAGTTTGAACGAATAATCCTTGGATGTTGGTATTTCTTAAGTGTCTTTTGGATGGAGCTAAGAGTAACTTTAATATTGTCAGTCTCTGAGTTTTCGTTATCTCCTGCAGAAGAAATCCTTCTCTGCTTGGTAGATACTACCTCTGCTTTGACCTCTGCTGGAACAGATGACAATGATGACCTTCCCTTATTGTTGTCTATTGTTTGGCATTGTGTTTACCAGTTCTTGTGGTCTTTAAGGAGAAAGCTGAGTAGCTCAGTAGGTTAGCATGCCGACTGCTGAACTGTAGGTCACAGGTTCGAGTCCAGCAGGAGTTTTAAAATTTTTTTCAGATTACCATCTACTAAAACTGTACTTTTTGACAAAATAGAGTAAATTTGAAAATTTTCATCTTCAAAATATTGTACATATCTGCCATTTTTCATCCACATCAAATTTCTCTGGTGTAGCATACCTCCTTAACTCCTTTGTGGCCATTGTAATATTGAAACACTGTACTACAGGTACCTGGTTCACAGGTAGACAGGACTGAACACTACTCAAGATACATTCAAGTTTTGGGGAGAGATAAATGAATCCAAATTTCACTTTTTTTTTACATGGAAAAACAGCTCCCGTCAAAGAAAAACAGGCTATTAACACCTGACATAATCTTCATTTTATAAACAACACTGTAAATAACTTAATACCACAAAGTAACAGGAGAGCCCTGTGCACACCCACACCTCCTCGCACACCCACACCTCGCACACTCACACCTCCTTGCTCACCCACACCTCCTCGCACACCCACACCTCCTCACACACCACACCTCCTCGCACACCCACACCTCCTCACTCACCCACACCTCCTTGCACACCCACACCTCGCTCACCCACACCTCCTCGCACACCCACACCTCCTCGCACACCCACACCTCCTCGCTCACCCACACCTCGCTCACCCACACCTCCTCCCTCACCCACACCTCCTCACACACCCACACCTCACTCACCCACACCTCTTCGCACACCCACACCTCCTCACTCACCCGCACCTCCTCGCACACCCACACCTCCTCACTCAGCCACACCTCCTCACTCACCCACACCTCGCACACCCACACCTCCTCGCACACCCACACCTCCTCACTCACCCACACCTCCTCGCACACCCACACCTCCTCACTCACCCACACCTCCTCGCACACCCACACCTCCTCGCTCACCCACACCTCACTCACCCACACCTCCTCACACACCCACACCTCCTCGCTCAACAAGCAAGACCTTTGAACCTCGCTGAAAAAAATAATAAAAATGCTTTTATGAAGGAACCAGTTGAATTGAGGTATTATTATCTTACGAATATAAACTCTTTCCTCTGTATAGTTTTACCTATCTTGATGATTGACCAGTTGAATTGAGGTATTATTATCTTACGAATATAAACTCTTTCCTTTGTATAGTTTTACCTATCTTGATGATTTACCTGGAACACTTTGATGTATGTTTGAATTTTCTCCTTTCAACAGAGCCATTTACCCAGTACCGAGTACAAGTAAGGGCAATAACTGGTGGAGGGAAGGGAGAGTTCAGTGATGTATACCCAGTCTACACTGATGTTGCTGGTAAGTCTAGGTGGTGTGTATTACGGGGGTATGAAAACAAATTGGAAGCATGGGGTCGGGGTCATTTTCATAATTGACAGTTGTTTTGTTAAGTTTTATAAGTCATTGCTTTTGTTGAGAAATAAAACATTGAAACAGCGAAGGTTAATTACCGATGAAACATAAGTTACGTATGTACATGTATTAAGGGATCCTGTATGTCATGTACCTGTGTATGTTGTCAAAGTGAAGATTTTATTTATAAAGTAAATATCACTGTAACAGTTGAAAATCATCCAACCGGGCTCTTAACAATGCTTATGGAAGATTTCGAGGAAGAGAAAAAAAATTACATTTTGATGTATTTTGATATTTTCTCCTTTGTGTGATGTGTATAAGAAATTAAATTTCATCTGAACTTCTCTGACCTAATTTTTCTTCATCACTTTATAAAAGAGGGCAATGGTTTTAAGGAAAGTTTACCAGAATTTTTCAGTCACCTGAGGTACAGTTGTCCAATGTGTTTTACCTTTGATCATCTTTTTCTGAAAATACAATCATGCCTTTTTTTATTTATCATATATCAAATTTGGTATGGAACATCTCTGGAAGAAGGAGAACTAAAATTGTGAATTTTGAATCAGCTGCACCCATGGAGTGTGGGAGTTGGGGTAAAAAGAAATGCAATATTAAAAGATCAGGGATGTTTAGCAAACAAACTGTATTTATAGTCATGTTGGTTAAGGATGCCACTAGAAACACACACACACAGGATGAAAATCATCCTGTAGACAGTAGTCATGATGATGAAATTGTGCTTTTCCCTGCGGCTGAGCCAGTGGGTTCAGGCTGTAGCCCAAATTGGTATATAGTGAAAATGCATTTAATCTTCAAAAATCTCTTCCTTGCTTCTCTGTATGTGGAATGAATACTTGATGCATGGTTTTAAGTTTTCCTCTATTACAAACTTCAGATATTATAATGGATGATTTTTATCATTTTCTTCAGGACATGTCTAAACAATTTGTTCTATTATTAGGCCCAAGTTCACCAGAAGTGACTAACTTGACGGTTTTGGGATCTCGCAGTATTTATATATCCTGGGAGCCACCTAAACAGTTCTACCGGACCATTGACCACTACTACATCCAGATTATAGATACCTCTACCAACCACCAACAGAGGAGAGCGCTGGAAAATAATGAGAGGGAGGTCTGTACAGTTTAACTTGTGTCTCTTATTCCTACCAGTAGGTGTGGATACTACGTGATTAGTTGACTTGTACCTCTTATTCCTACCAGTAGGTGATTAGTTAACTTGTACCTCTTATTCCTACCAGTAGGTGATTAGTTAACTTGTACCACTTATTCCTACCAGTAGGTGCATTAGTTAACTTTTACCACTTATTCCTACCAGTAGGTGATTAGTTAACTTGTACCTCTTATTCCTACCAGTAGGTGATTAGTTAACTTGTACCACTTATTCCTACCAGTAGGTGCATTAGTTAACTTTTACCACTTATTCCTACCAGTAGGTGATTAGTTAACTTGTACCTCTTATTCCTACCAGTAGGTGATTAGTTAACTTGTACCACTTATTCCTACCAGTAGGTGATTAGTTAACTTGTACCACTTATTCCTACCAGTAGGTGATTAGTTAACTTGTACCTCTTATTCCTACCAGTAGGTGCATGATTAGTTAACTTTTACCTCTTATTCCTACCAGTAGGTGATTAGTTAACTTGTACCTCTTATTCCTACCAGTAGGTGATTAGTTAACTTTTACCTCTTATTCCTACCAGTAGGTGTGGTTACTACGTGATTAGTTAATGTACTGAAGTGGACATGACCTTTGAAATTCAATTTAATGGCTTTAAAGATATTACACTTAATTGTACTTCGGTATCTCGAACAGTGATATTTCAAATACCATAGATTTCTCAAAGTGAGTTGGAAGTCCCAACTACATTTTCTTTATGTATTTTGACCTTTATATCTCGAACACTCTGACATCTCAAGTGTTTTCTCGACTCCATGAGTTCGAGATAAATAGGTTTGACTGTAATTTAATTATGAAAATAAACATGAAATGTAAAACTTTACAGTCTCTTTCCCAGCTTCTTATCTGTAGATTGTTTAACAGCTTCTGATCTGTGAATTATTTCCATGTGTTTGTAAAATATGTAAATCTGATTTATGTACTTCATTGATAATGTCTTCAGTTTTGTCATATACTTAGATTTACACAGGGGAAGAATTGCAGCATTGAATAAATAATAAAAGAATTTACATGTCAAAAAATTTATTTTTGGTGTTGAGTCATTAGAACTATTGTAAAATGAGGTACAGTCTGTTCTGCACAATATGTACCAAGCACAATTTCATAATCAACAAATAATGAATATTTTGTAGACCATAGTGACCGGTTTACCCACCAACACTGAGTTCACTCTAAAAATAGCCGGCGTGACCAAAAGTCTACATTCCAACATGCACTACATAGGAGAGTTCTCTAAACCCTGGACGTTCAGTCTCTCAGGTGAGGACAGATTCATATCTGGCATATTCATACATACTCGGCATAAACCTGTACCTGAATATTTAGTATCCCAATCTCTTCTCCATATATATCCAAATTATTGCTCTCATAACATGACCATCATCACGATCAGTGGATTGGCATAGAATGCAGATCATGCCTAGTTTTCTATATTAAAAACTTCAGTAAAAGAGAAATTGAGGCGGTACAGTGGTTTAATGATTACCTCATATCAGAATGTTTATCTAAGAAATAAATTTCATTTTTGAAAATTCATGAGGGTATGAACTTCGACATTTTATGTCAGTATGCTTCTTGAAGTGTGTTAGGGGTTCATGAAAAGTATGCTGGCGTGAAGCATTGCTGTTCATATACATTCTCATGTATTTTCAAAATTAAAATTTATTTTTTATATTTACATTTTGCTTTTTGTTGGCATATTGCCAGCTGTGAATATAGTCACGCTATATTTATCAAAATTCATACACACCTTGTTCACATTCATGAGGAAATGGCTATCATTACAATTTGTAGAGATATGGAAGGCAAAAACATTGGAAATGGAAAATTTTAGACATGAATTTGATTGTAAAGTACCATATTGGTTTACAACAGGTTACAATTAACTGTACAGCAGTTTGTGTAAAATTTAATCTACACCAAGTAATGTTACATTATAACCCAACAACACACTTTGCTATTAAATTCATCCCTTCTAATTTGATTTTTATGCTCCCAAGATCGAAGGTTGGGCATATTGTTTTTGTCCTGTCTGTCATTCTGTCTGGAATTGGCCATTATCGGGGGCATTTGTGTTTCACAAACACTTCTTGTTAAGAAATATACTTTTGATTATGTTTTTAGTATAAATTTTATACAAAATTATCAGGAGTTTCTGACACCACAATGTCTGTCGTAGCAATGACATCACAATGTCTGTCGTTACTGACATCACAATGTCTGTCGTAGCAAATTATGTTTAGTATTGAAAGTTTGTTGCTCAGGAAATCATAATGCATGTTACAAATGAAATTGAGAGATCTTTTATCAGAAGTCAAACATGGAATATCTAATACTTCTAACAGTAATTATACAATTATCTGATGAAATTAGTTAATCAGAATGCATTGATTGTTAATTAGGTGCATCAAGAGTTTAATGTCCAAAATCCAAGACATAACTTACTTTTTTGACTTCAAATTCATTAGGGAATACATGTATATTTATATAGTATATCACTGTATATTTTTAAAATTTCCAAAACAAGTCAATCATCTTTTGCTTTCCAGCACATTGTTACTTATAATTCATGTTAACGGGGTCATTGCCAACTGTTTGTCATACATCTCTAGGTCATCAGCTACTACTCTAATTAATCATTCCATTCAAATGATGTCCTTCTTAAAAGAACGTGTGTTAATCCATTCTTCTTTGATGATATTTACATTGCTAAAACTTTCTGTCGTCTTATCATAAAGATCATTGTGTTTTCTGTGACTGTAGAGTTGTCAGAAGATGGTGAGAACAATATTTTCATTCATTTGAAAGCTTACTCTTTTTTTTGCATGATATAAATTGAAATAACAGTGACTGGGATTTTTTTCTTATGTTCGTTTGTAACCATTCTGTTCTTATGTCCGTACATGTACTGTACATGTTGACATAAGGATGTGAGTAGCGTAGATACACTTAAAATACAGGATATATGTAGTTATACTATTAGTACACTTGTGTGTTTGACATGTATTCTAGTGAAGCATTTTAGGTTTGGGAATAGTATGGAAAAGTTTTATGTATGTAACCACTTTTTTTTACAGTTTTAAACAAAGGGCTATGAATTTGAAATAATACTGAAAGCTTTCAATCGTGCAATTACACTCAATAAAGACACACTTAAGACACACTTTATTCAGGTTTTACAAATAGTTTTGTCGCATCCATCCCCTCTTTTGTCTTTAACAAAGTATCTTTAAAGTCTGTGTCTCATGTCAGATGTTACATTTGATGAGGTTAAGATGTACATATGTTACATTTGATGTGGTTAAGATGTACGTATGTTACATTGGATGAGGTTAAGATGTACATATGTTACATTGGATGAGGTTAAGATGTACATATGTTACATTTGATGAGGTTAAGATGTACGTATGTTACATTTGATGTGGTTAAGATGTACGTATGTTACATTTGATGAGGTTAAGATGTACAGGTGTTGCATTTCATGAGGTTAAGATGTATTTTAAGTTACTTACAAGGCTAACGTATAAAACTGATTCAGTGTTTAATGTTCACATTCCCTTACTTTATTGTGACCTTGGTAGAAATTCACCTTACTTCATTGTGACTTTGGTAGAAATTCACCTTACTTCATTGTGACCTTGGTAGAAATTCAGCCCATCTGGTTAGTTCAGTCATCCCATTTGAGTATTTCTCATGACCAACCCTGTATAAATTACAGTACACCAAACACAGTCCTATACATGATAATACACCAACCCTGTATAAATCACAGTACACCAAACACAGTCCTATACATGATATTATCACGCCTCAGACAAAATTGTTGAAATCTAATTGGTCAGATCTTGGTCACATGACGCCGTGAAAAAAACCGTATCATGCGAGTAAAATCCGTATTGGGCGAGTAATTTTATTTATCGTCGGGTTCGACTTGCAGCCGTGTCAAAAGGAAAGACATTTGACTAAGTTATATGATATAGACCCCCCACATATCCAGTTAGAGGTCTTCGACGTGATAAATTCGTTACACAGTTTTTTTTGTTTTTTTGTTTTTTTTGTTTTTTAAATATATATATATTTTATTTCCCAGAACCTATTCTATAACAATAATGATAGTAATAATAAAGTACACTATAGGGCAGCTGTCAGGGATGGGGCCCTGGCTAAGCTCCCTCAAAATTTAACAAGACATTTCCTACTGTGCCACGCAGGGCACATTCTATAAATTCTATTTTATAATGTACAAGCTTAAGTATAGTTATCTGTCTAGCGTATTATACTGTATATTTAAAAAATTATTATGTGTATCAATTATGATATTTGTTTGGACAAACAAAACAAAATATTATACATTTTTTTTAAAGAAAAAAGAACATCACTATAGATGAAATGATTTAAGATTTGATTCATAAAAATAATGTTATATAAATAGACTGAAGAGTTAATATACCGCTCATGCTGCCTTAAAGGTCCACACACGCCAACTTAAAGAGTCCATAGATGACCCTTAGGCAGCCTAGCTGGGAGACAGGTTACTCCCGGAAGTAGCGGTTTATTAAATACATTTATAATATTGATTTCAATCACACAAAAAAATAAACCTTGTTACTATGAATAAGTTCATAGTGTGTATTATAAAAATATACAATGTGATGACAGTATGTACACATATACATACACACATATACACACACATATACATACATGTCACAAAACATTACCTAGTTTTTCTATAACATCCATATTTAGATTACATTTACAGTATTTCAAAATTTTATACCAAAATAAAACTTTTTGTTTGATATGGTTCTGAATATTGTATTCCTGTTCATCCACATTTTCTAGTCTACAGAACATCTTATATTTATATATTTTGAGAGCAACAAAAGATATGATATTGTTTAACAATTGTACCTTTCTGTTATTTTCATGATGAAATCCAATCAATATATCTTTCCATCTGATGTTAACTTTTGTGGTGAGACTTACAATTTTCCAAATGTTTTGTACATTTTTACATTTGAAAATCAGGTGTTCAATATTTTCAGTCATATCACATAAAAAACAATTTCCATTTTGCTCTTTCTTCCACTTGCTCAGCATTTGCTTGCAGCAAAGTGTATTATTTAATAGTTTATAATTAAATTCTGCAATATTTTTGTCTAATGAAAATTTGATTTTTTGAATATATATCTGTTTCCAATCTTCTTGGTTTATTTCATATTCAGTTTGGAATTTTTTTTGATACAGGGGATATATAAATTTACTTTTTAATAAAATTTCATAAAAGATTTTACATTTTATATTTTCTAAAATATGATACTCGTTTTTATGAAATAAGAATGTTCTTTTATTTTTTATGTTAACAAACTTTGCTAGATTTTTTAGTTTTTCAATTAGATTTTTGAAGACTGATTTAACAACCTTATATTCACATATATAGTTAGCTTTACAACTTAATGTACTTTTTATATCATTGATTGTTTTGAATTCATTCTCTATAAATAGGTCTTTCACGTATTTTATCCCGCTTTTCACTCAATTCGTGAAGAATATCGGTCTTCCCATGTACGTAAAATATCTGTTATACCATATGGGCTCTTGGAGTATTTCTGATATGTTCATTGTACTTAACGGTTTTAATTTTTTGCATTTATTAAAGTATATGAATACTTCTTTGTAAAACATTGGCAGATTGCCAAATGTATTAAAATCTCTAATATCTATAGAATTCATTTTAATGACATATTCAATATCTGTATTTTGACTTCTGAGTATGTTTTCTATATGCTTTTTAATAGTATTTTGATTATCATTTTTGATAAGTCTTGATACCCATGCAGCTTTAAGTGCTTGAAATTTAAGGATTATATCAATAACACCTATTCCTCCTTCATTTACTGGACCTATTATGGTTTTTCTTTTTATTCTGTCTTTTTTACTCCAAAGAAAGTTAAAAATGCTTTTGTTTTAATCGTTTTAAAATATCAGTTCCTGGAATTGGTAATACAGATGCTATGTAAATAAATTTGCTAGTACCTAAAGTATTTATGATTTCGTTCTTTCCAAAGATTGTTAATTTTCTTTTTTTCCATGTTTCAAAGAGTTTTTCCATGTTTTCACATTTATCTATCCAGTTTTTGCGGTAACATTCTTTCTTATTATTTCCTAAGTATATTCCTAAACATTTTAAAGACTCAGTGTTTACTTTTATACCAAACATTTCATTTGTTGTGTCTTTTAAAGTACCAGTTAATATGCATTCTGTTTTATTAATATTCACTTTAGATCCTGCATTTTTACAGAATATTTTCAATTCTTTCAAAGCTTCTTTCATTGAATTAATATTTTTTAAAAATAAAGTGAGATTATCTGCATGGTGAGCATGTTTTATTTCCTCATCAAAGTGAGAGGTTTTTATTCCAAATATTTGTTTATTCTGTTTTAGTTTCAGAACCAGGATTTCAGCTACAAATAGGTATAATATCGCAGAAATTGGACATCCCTGTCGTATCCCTCGTTTCATGTTGCAGGTTTTAGATATCCAACCATTATTAGCTCTTCTGAGCCAAAGGCTCAAAGAGCTAATGCTATGGCCATTTGTGCGGTGTGCGTAAACTTTTTAGAAAAAGGGCTATAACTCAAGAACCCCTTGGCCAATTTCTTTCAAATTTGGTACAGGGTATCATTGGCCCAAGGGCTTTCATACATACTAAATAAAGGGATGTGACCCTTTAACAAGGAGAGATAATCAGGAAAATACAAACAAAAGTAGTGGTTGCTAAAAAATCTTCTTCTCAAGAACCACAGGGCAGATTATCACCAAACTTACACATAAGGATGAGGATATGTTGTAGATTAAAAATTGTTCAAGGCATTACCCTGGGGCAAAGGGCGTGGTCTCAAGGTCACTTCAAAGTTGACCTAAATTTAAATTTTTTTTAAATTCCTTAAATCTTAGATATTTTAGCCATTATAAGGACTAGGATCATCAAATTTTGACAGTTGATGCATCTTAGGACCTTGTGTCAAGTTGTCTCAAAAGTAGGTCACGGTGACCTACTTTTTGAATTTTGCAGGTATTTATTTTAAAATTAATTTTGATGCATATCTTGGACACTTTGAAGCCTATGATCATCAAAACTTGTCAGTTGGTGGATCATGGGACCTTGAAATGCGTCAACTGAAAAATAGGTCACCGTGACCTACTTTCTGAATTTTATGGCTTATCATTTATAGATATATTTTAAGTTGTTATTTCAAATACCGAGAGGTTTAGAATCATCAAATCTTGTAAGTTGATGCATCTTGAGGCCTTGAAACATATTTATAAAAAAAGTAGGTCACAGTGACCTACTTTTTGAATTTTGCAGATATTCAAATTTCACATTTTCAATTTTAGATGCATATTTTGGGCACTGTAAAACCTAGGATCATCAAACTTTGTCAGTTGATACGTCTTCGTCTTCGGTTTGTGTCAACCAAAAGTAGGTCACCGTGACCTACTTTTGGTATTTGACAGCTAAATTACTATATTTCAGACACTATTTGACCTACAATCATCAAACTTTGACAGTTGATGCATCTTGAGTCAACGGAGTGTGTCGACCAAAAAGTAGGTCACTTTGACCTACTTTTGGAATTTGACGGCTATATTTATATATTCAGATACTATTTGACCTACAGTCATCAAACTTTGTCAGTTGATGGGTCTTGCATGTTCGAAGGGTTTCGACCAAAAAGTAGGTCAACTTGACCTACTTTTGGAATTGGACACCTATATTTATATATTTGATACTATTTGACCTACAGTCATCAAACTTTGTCAGTTGATGCGTCTTGCATGTTCAAAGGGTGTTGACCAAAAAGTAGGTCACCTTGACCTACTTTTGGAATTGGACGGCTATATTTATATAATTCAGATACTATTTGACCTACAGTCATCAAACGTTGTCAGTTGTTGGGTCTTGCATGTTTGAAGGGTGTTGACGAAAAAGTAGGTCACCTTGACCTACTTTTGGAATTTGACGGCTATATTTATATATTTCAGAGACTATTTGACCTACAGTCATCAAACTTTGTCAGTTGATGGGTCTTGCATGTTCGGAGTTCGATGACCAAAAAGTAGGTCACCATGACCTACGATTGGAATTTGACAGCTATATTTCAATATTCAGATACTAATTGGCTTAAAATCATAAAACTTTGTCAGTTGATATTTCTTGGGTTCTCAAAATGTGTAAACCAAAAAGTAGGTCACATTGACCTACTTTTTTTGAATTCTTAGGATTTAACTAAAGATTTAGAATACTAAGAGGCTAAGAATAGAAATGGTGGGGTTGTACAATTTATCAGAAGAGCGATTCTAGGCCCTTGGGCCTCTTGTTTTTTAACCTAAATATTGGGTTTGTATACAATATTTTAATCCATTTTAGAAAATTTTCTTTAAATTTGAATTTTGTTAATGTTTTGAACATGAAATTCCATTCGACAGAGTCAAAAGCTTTTTCAAAATCTACAAATAGCAAAATTCCTTCATCAGCTGATTCTTCGCAGTATTCAAAAATGTCTAGAATTAGTCTAGCATTCTCTCCAATATATCGACCTTTGATATATGCGGACTGGTTTTTATTTATCAGATTATCTAACACCTTTTGAAGTCTTTTTGCAAATATAAATGCTATAATTTTATAATCAGTGTTTGCTAAACTTATTGGTCTATAGTTTTTCAAATCTTTTGTATCTCCTTTTTTAAAGATTAGAGAAATTACAGCTAATCTCTGTACATAGCTTAGTTGATTATTTTTGTAGATATGTTTTAGTGTGTCATAGAATAAATCTTTGATATACTTCCAGAAGCACTGGTGAAATTCTTCACATAATTGTATGTCATTATCACTCATTTCATTTTCTAGTTCAACAACTAGTCATCAATTTCGTCATCCGATATGTTTTGGGAAGAATATAAGTTTTCATAGAAATTGCACTTGGCATACATTATGTTGCTAGTTTTTGAAATATCTCTGTTATAAATTTTTAAATCTTTTATAACACTTTGTTTTTGTCTACTTTTTTCTAAAGATAAGAAATAACTCGTACATTTCTCACCTTCAGATATCCATTTGGATCTTGATCGTATAAAAGCACCTTGGCATTTCTTGTTATATAGACTGTCCAACTCTGCCTCGATATTTCTTTTTCTATGCATATCAATATTTTGATAGTCTGATTCCTCAATATCTTTATTTCTTTTTCTAAATTTCTAATTCTTTCATTTACATTTTTTCCTTTTTGTTTAGCAAATTGAATAGAAAAGTCCCGAGCTTTTAATTTGAATAATTCCCATTTATCTTGTGGTTCTGAGTCACCATTTTTTATTTCAGTAATCAGGTTTTTAATTCCCATTTTATATTCTAAATCTTTTAGATGAGAGTTATTCAATTTCCAGTATCCTGTTCCTCTTTTGTTATGATTTGTTTTATAATAAATAGTAGTTTTAGTACTCTGTGATCCGATATTCTCTTTTTAGCTACATTACCTGGAATTTTACGTATGATAATGTTTTCTAAATCATATATGAAATTTTTACTTATAAACACATAATCTATTCTGCTACAAGGAATGTCGTTTGAATTGCACCATGTATAGCCGTTTAAGGTGGATCGATCCTCGTGTGACTTATCAATAATAATGGTTAAAAGTGCAAAAACTGTATTAATTTTCATTCAATATAGTTAAATTTAAAAAATAACCAAAGAAAATGTGTATGTTGCCACATTTTTAAAGATGTCAGACATAAAAAAAACGGAAGTATATATTAACATCAGAAAATCACACATTTTCGTTGTACAGAATAATTAAAATAGATAAAACTTGTTGAAATGACACATTTTAAATGTCAACAGTTTAAAAAAAACTGTTAATTCATAAATATGTATAAATTAATTGTGGATATTAGGGAAATCGTGCATAATAGATATGCTGTAGAAGAAATACCAGCATAGGAGTTATTGCCCTTGACAACATTTTTTTTAATTATAAAGAATCGATTATCTATAGAAAATATACACTTTTTCAATATCAATAGTTTACCAAATTTTTTATTTTATGCAGTGAATAAAATTTCTCTGAAGATATATTTCTATCATGCGCAAAGTTTAATTTGATAAAGATTTTTGCAAAACCTATGACATCACACGAGGATCGATTAACCTTAAGTCCGGGTGCTTACTGTTCCATGAATCAAACATATCTAATGAGGTTAGTATTTTGTTTAGTTTTCTAGAACTTGGATCCTGTGTATTCTCTATTTTACAATTGAAATCTCCACATATTATAACACTCTCTTCTGATATTTTCTTATCCAGGAAATTATGCAATTTTGAGAAAAAAAATACATCTCTCTTTGGGGTTGTTTGGTGCATAAATGTTTAACAAAGAAAAAATATCATCATCTATTTTCACCTTTAAATATAATCTTCTTCCGTCTATCGTTATATGTTTTTCTAGTATATCAATATTCAAATCTTTTTTAAATAGTATAGATACTCCTTTACTAAATTGTGATTCGCTGAAACAGTGATAAGATTTTCCAAACCATCTTACATTATATTTCGTTTCATTTTTTTTCTATGTAATGGGTTTCTTGTAGAAATGCAATATCAACTTTAGTGTCTCTTAACCAATCATAAAGTTTTATTCTTTTTTCGTCCGAGTTTATACCTCGGACATTTACTGATATGATATCAAATAAGTTCATGCATTATAATATAATTTCTTGAATCTTTCATTGTTATATACTGTAAAAAATATTCAAATTTTTCACATGAAGACAAGAAAAAAATAATGATCATTCCATAAATACAAAACATAGTCCTTTAGACGATCCGGTTCAAAATTATCTGGGATAATTATACCTGTAATGTACACTTTACCCTTTGTCGTTGGAGTGGAGGTCTCGTCGGCTTTGTCTGCTTTGTCCATCGCGACTTTGCTGTCTTGAATCGCAATTTTGTCTGGCATTTCTTGCAGAATTACGTGATGTCCGATGAGTCGGAGGAGAGCGAGAAGCCTGGCTTTGAGGTTTTTTATTGTTTGTTTTCTTTTCTGGATTATGGACACTGGTTAACATTTTTGTGATGTTCATCTGTGTCGTTGACTGGGGGGTTCTGGTAACCGATTGAGATCGAGAGTGATGCGATTGTTTTTTTGCTTTGTTGATACGGGTTTTCTTTTCACACCATGTATTTTTCCTTATCACGCCTCAGACAAAATTGTTGAAATCTGATTGGTCAGATCTTGGTCACATGACGCCGTGAAAAAAACCGTATCATGCGAGTAAAATCCGTATTGGGCGAGTAATTTTATTTATCGTCGGGTTCGACTTGCAGCCGTTTCAAAAGGAAAGACATTTGACTAAGTTGTATGATATAGACCCCCACATATACAGTTAGAGGTCTTCGACGTGATAAATTCGTTACACAGTCAGTTAGTGACCTGATACGGAAAAATACATGGTGTGAAAAGAAAACCCGTATCGGGCTCGGCTTCGCCTCGCCCGATACGGGTTTTCTTTTCACACCATGTATTTTTCCGTATCAGGTCACTAACTAACTGTGTAACTAATAATACACCAACCCTGTATAAATCACAGTACACCAAACACAGTCCTATACATGATAATACACCAACCCTGTATAAATCACAGTACACCAAACACAGTCCTATACATGATATTGTGTGAGATATATTTATATTTATTTCTAACTCAAAAGTCTAACTTTTTTTTTTACCTGTATGTTGATGTGTCTGTATAGTACCTATTGTTGACTTTATATTCTAACGATCATGTTATATAGTATAACTTTCATTTCCTACGTTAAGTTTGTACATATATATGTGGTAGTTTTTAGGTTCAGTATTCAAATTAAGGCATTTGAACTAAGTAATGATATTTAAATAATACAGTCAGAGTTTTTCAAACTGATATGAAATGCTTGAAATTATTATAATTTTTTTTTCTTATTCAAATAAATCTGAGATATGACTTACATGTATATTAAATATCTTGTGTCTATCGAAACTGCTTTATAGTAATTTTAAATCATGAAATAAGTCATTGTTCTATTTCTTGTATGTACATACATGATAATCCTGTCTTTTTGGCAGCACTGCCCCTCGCCAATTATTCGAGGAGCATTTTATCCGTTGCTAACACCACCATGACTCATGAATATGTTAATGAACCAGGTGACACATATTTATTGTCCTGTTCATTTCTGGCCATTTTCCTTGCTGTTTGTGTAATAATTTCTGTACTGTAATATACAGAGCTATTGTGACAGCTTTTGTGTATATATGTTCTAGTAGACATTGTTTTATTTCAATAATGCTCATTCAGTTAAACAGTTATTTATGTAGATTTGTGTAATTCTAACCGGAAACTTTTTTATTACCGTAAAATTAATTTGTGCTTGTTTTTATCGTACAGTGTATTTCTTTTCCTATGTAGAACAGTGTGCATTCCGATATCATTCAAGAAAACGATTCCTACAGAATTCTGATCAGTTCTTCATTGTTTCATTATTCATTGCATTGTGATGTTCCTTTGTTGGCAACGCTTTCATTGGCAGACAAAGAGTTCTCAGAATGGCTAATACGCGACCATCAAGTGTAAAACTTTCAATTATGCAAATTCAAACTTTGCCACCAATAAAAATTAATAAATGCATTTTTAATGCTATAAAAAAGAATCGAATTAAAATTGTAAATTCATATGCAACTTTTGATTAATTCTTTTAGATTGATTTAGAAAGTTGTTTTGATAGACATGATGCATGTATATTTTGAGAATTTTTTGAACTTTGACGTCTGATTTGTATTGGTTGTTTTGCACTCATTTAGAGCATCATCGTTACTGCAAAGCTAGCTAGGCGTTGGGCAGGTTTTGTGGTTTTCTGTCCACTGGTCGTGTGATCTGTCGACCTCATTATAGGCAGTGAACGGGGTGGTTGCGCTTGGATGTGGTGAACAAGATTTGCTTACTTCAATTTTCTATGTCTAAAACTTTAAAGTTCGGAATTTTGATCCAGTCATGACATTTGGATGGTTAACTTCACACAAAAAATTAAAAACGCCTTGAAGATCATTGATTTCATAAATCCTCAAATTTTTTGGATTTTGTAAGAAATATATTTTTATTGATTCGTAATTTGTAAATATTTTAAGACATACACGTACAATTTCATTCATACTGGTACATGATTTTTTTGATATGTTAAGAAATGCATTTCTTCATGTACTTGTCAAGATATACAATTTTACGGGTCCGTAATTTTGTGGAAAGCTACGAGTACTTTGTGCTCTCCTTTATGAGCGAAACTTACACTTCCTATAGCACTTGATTTCTTGGACTGACATAACCACACACAAAAAATTGGTATTCGATGAAAAATGAAAAAAACCCACAGTTATGCTTTATCATATGTACAATTTAGGAACATCATTAGTTAAGGTTTTACAGAAAGAATATTGCTTTTATCGCAGTTTTAACCTCCATTCATACATCTGTATCATCCTCTGCTAACTCCAAGCTATGCTTTTCAAAATACATAGAGCATTTCATTTATTGGGTATTAACAACACATCTATGTATTGCTGCTATTTACAGATACTAACATGTATTTTCAGAAATGAAAGAAGTGCGGAAATATTTGCCAGGAAATCATTCCATTGTCAATTTTACCAGTATTTCTTTTCCTACTCGCCCACCTGAAATTCAAGAACCCATTATGGAAGGTGATTGCGCAACAAATATGTATGATGAATGTGTTTGACATGTAGTGCTCTTATGTTGTTTTTAGGATCCCCCCTTTCTTTCCATTAACTTTTTTTTCAGTTTTTTGCATGGAGACTCTACAGATTGCATGTAAACTTTTCTATTCTTACAGTTTTGTAGAATTTTAAAAATGAAGAACTCAAATTTTAGTGACTGAAATGTTTCATGAATACTTCCCATGCAATGTTTTAAAACGGTCTGCATTTCTAACGTCTATTGCTGCAAATATTTTTTTTGTTTTTAAAAGTGGGGGGAAAAATCTTTTGATTTTTATTTCAGCTTAATCCATGTCTGAGTTTCTGTTTCATTTACATGAAATTATTTTAAAACCTATTGACCAAATGCAACTCTTTTCACAATCTAATTAGAATAAGACGTGTAAATTCCACCCCTCTTTTCACAATCTAATTAAAATAAGACATGGAAGTTCCACCCCTCTTTTCACAATCTAATTGAAATAAGACGTGTAAATTCCGCCCCTCTTGTGTATGAATGTATCTCTGAAAAACTGAATTCAAAAGCCTAATTTTAGATTACTCTCATCATACATGCACAGTAAAACACGGTTATAGCAATAGCGCCAGGAATTTCATATTTTTTTCGTAATGGCGTACTTCGTTTTATCCCATCTTATTCGTATTATGTAGGTAATGTTATCACTTCTCTATGTAAGCAGTAATCCACTGTTAGCATGTTCCTTACAGCCATGTTTTACTGTACGTGGGACCTGTTCATTGGTATCTTGGTTTCACTTTAATGCCATACTGCACACACAAGCCTGCATGCTTTTTATCACCCAGCATCACCTCATGTACTGAGTACCTGTAGCGTTTCATATTTTCATTTTTTCAATTTCTATCATTAAATTCAGCATGAAACATCAAAGTCATCATAATTAATTATAGAATGGCTATTTTTCAGGAAACTACTAGGAGATTAAACTTGAAGTTCCACATTTAATTTTATATTGAAAATCATGATTCTTTGTTTTATATGACTTTGTATATGTGTATCCACAAGTTGTGTTTTAAAGAACCTGTGAATGATTGATCCAATTATTTGCATGCACATCTTTATAAAAAAAAAAGAAAGTATTAGATTAGGGGTGTTTCATTTGATCTCTAGAGAACAATAATTGCCTTTCAGATCCTACAGCGGTAAATCAAGCCGATTCCCAAGTGGTGAATGCTGGGATAGTGGCAGGTGTCGTCTGTACGATCATTTTCATCCTCCTAGCAGTCTTAGGATTCATTGGATGCAGGTGAAATTAACTAAATGATTGTACTGATGGCTAATAGAGAGAAGAAATTCTGTGATTAAATTATCAAATTCATGTGAAAAGTGTGATGATGTGTATGTACAGATGCACATTGGATTTCTTGTGTTTGTAGTGTTACATAAAGTCGGGATTACTTTGTCTTTAGGTCTATGACTTGTGTTTATAGTGTTACATAAAGTCGGGATTACTTTGTCTTTAGGTCTATGACTTGTGTTTGTAGTGTTACATAAAGTCGGGATTACTTTGTCTTTAGGTCTATGACTTGTGTTTGTAGTGTTACATAAAGTCGGGATTACTTTGTCTTTAGGTCTATGACTTGTGTTTGTAGTGTTACATAAAGTCAGGATTACTTTGTCTTTTGGTCTATGACTTGTGTTTGTAGTGTTACATAAAGTCGGGATTACTTTGTCTTCAGGTCTATGACTTGTGTTTGTAGGGTTACATAAAGTTGGGATTACTTTGTCTTTAGGTCTATGACTTGTGTTTGTAGGGTTACATAAAGTCAGGATTACTTTGTCTTTAGGTCTATGACTTGTGTTTGTAGTGTTACATAAAGTAGGGATTACTTTGTCTTTAGGTCTATGACTTGTGTTTGTAGTGTTACATAAAGTTGGGATTACTTTGTCTTTAGGTCTATGACTTGCAGGAAGTATTACCAGGCTGCATACAACTACTTGGCTGTTCCAACAAACAACAACTCTCCCCCGTCTACAGTTATTGTAGTGGCTGATCCAGCAGGTAAACAAACTGGTATTTTCATAAATGGATGAATTGCACAAACACATAATGCAAAGAGCTTCGTAAATTGAATTGGACTCACATATTTTTATAGCTCTCTGGATTTACACAGATTTAATAAATACTTTTAAGGGTCAATGTAAATGAAAGATTTTGTAGAAATTATTCCTTCTCTCCTCTCCTTCCAAGAGCAGCTACATGTAGATTTAAATTAAAAATAAAATTAAGAAATGTCATACTTAGTAACTTATGGATACTGAATATTGTTTAATGTGTTTATTATCATTTTTGTATGATAGATGAACAGTCTTACAATGCTGTGAAGGAAGACTTAGAGAAGAGGTTCACCACTGTGAGAAAAGAGGATTTCCTGCAGCATGTTCAATCGCTACATGCAGACTCGGATGTGGGGTTTTCACACGAGTTTGATGTGAGTGATTTAGAGTTATCTCCCTTCTAAGAGTAAATACTTAATAAGACCTGCATGTATCAATAGTAAGGGCTATTCCAGAAATAAATACATGGGGGGGTCGGGAGGCACCTTTTGTATATACCAAGCACCCATAAAAAAAAATAAAAAATTACCCCATGACCCATCAAATTAATAAACTCATTTTACAATGACCCATCTAATAAAAAAAAAAAACTAACCAGACCCACCACAAAAATATTTTTAAAAATGAAAACGGTACAAATCTCGCGAGGTTTTCGGGACAAACATTCTAGTCAATGACGTGGTAATACCTGTCCGACATTGTATCACAGTAGTTCTGAAGAAAGGATGTCACATCAACAATCAAAGGCATCTATGGCGGGAATGTTGGAAAGATTGGGAGTCCAAACGATGCTATTATCATGAAATGGGTATGGATATGTTTTTCCACGAATCGTTCGTCTTCTAATGGAGCCCGCGCCCGGAGGCCTCTATCACCATCACACCGACTGATAAATATAACGCATCGGTACCCTCGTATAAATCAACTAAGGTTTGCCTATTTTTATTAGAAAACGGAATACCTATTGGTTTCAAAATATTCCCAAAATTGATGCACTGTAAACTGTAATAATCTACAGAACAGAGTTCGCCGCCATCACGTCCAAAGGGACCCTACTAAACGCGCCTCTAATTTGAAGAGTGCCGTAATGGAAAGTTATGCGCTGCAAAGAGCGACAACTCGAATAGTTCTATGTTACTTCCGATTTCCGATTTCGAAAGCAGCATTTCGAAATCACATTTTCAATTTTCCCTCCAACGTTTTGTAACCAACACGACAAGAGCGACAATAAAAATATTCTGAAAACTCAACACCCACGTGGCACAAAATAAAACAATAGAAACTACCCACTACCCATAATAAATATTTTTTTAACAGTCCAACCACGGACCAATTAAAATATGAAAAAATACGACCACCCACACAAAAAAATAACGTTTGCCGCCCGACCCCCCCATTTGATCATTTCTGGAACAGCCCTAATTCTAAGATGTTGGAAATTCAATGAAGATTAAAAGTAGGAAGTGACAGTTTAAGCTTGTTCTATCAAACCAATATCTGAATGATAATTATTGCCTGTTAAAGTGAGGCAATTATAATTATTGAATTTATTGATAATTGAAATTTTGTATAAACTTCAATTAATTA